>NW_027506535.1:0-77932 GCF_021521415.1 Bidens hawaiensis
AATGAACAAAACAAGCAAAGAAACGAACTTGAACCAAACAGAAACCGATAAAAACGAACAAAAAAACAATATGGGCCGAAACTCAAAAAACTGAACAAAATAAGCAAAAAACGAACTTGAACCAAACAGAAACCGAAAAAACAACATAAACGAATCAAAAAAAACCGAAACGGGCCGAAATCCAAAAAAATGAACAAAATAAGCAAAAAAACGAACTTGAACCAAACAGAAACCGAAAAATAACGAACCAAAAAAACGAAACGGGCCGAAATCCAAAAAACTGAACAAAATAAGCAAAAAAAACGAACTTGAACCAAACAGAAACCGAAAAATACAACATAAACGAACCAAAAAAACCGAAACGAGCCGAAACCCAAGAAACTGAACAAGATAAGCAAAAAAAAACGAACTTGAACCAAACACAAAACAAAAAAACTGAACAAAATAAGGAAAAAGAGAGTTTGAACCAAACAGAAATAGAAATAAACGACTTAAACGAACCAAAAAAAACAAAACAAGCCGAAACCCAAAAATTTGAACAAAATACAAAGAAAAAAATGAACTCGAAGAAAACAGAAAACCAAAAACCAACCTAAACGAACCAAAAAAATTGAAACCGAGCCGAAACAAAACCCAATAAACTAACCAACTGAAGCAAAATAAAAGAACCGGAATGAAACTGGAAAAAATAACGAAACAAAAAAAACGAAAGCGGGGCCGGGTGGATTGGGTGGAAGTGGTTCGGATCATCAGCGGGCCGGATCTTCCAAAAACGTTGTGTGTTGTCGGTAGAGTGAGTCAAAGTGATTGCCTCCGACTCATTGGCCAACCAAACACGTTAGATGGAATTGGGATTCCAATTCCAGCAAATTTCATTACTGTGGGAATGTTCCAATTCCAATTCCAATTCCAATTCCAATTCCTTTAAATTCTAATTCTTTTGTAAATTCCAATTCCAATTCCGTTTCATTCCGTTAAACGAACGCGCCCAAAGTTTATTTTTCTTCAAAATATAATTGATATTATTATATTTTTAGCAAATGATGTGGTAATACTAATAGTAGTCACATGACTGCATATCATACCGTAGGTATCCTCAAAATGGAAAATAGTGACACGTGTATTCTCCATATAGTTTTCAGTCTTTCACAACCTTAAGTTACATCCGAGTGCCCACCAAAATGTTTTCTAATTGAGTTACTTATAATGTTTTTCTTCGACGTACATTGGTTGGTATTTTGTGCTATCCAAATAAATTGTTAAGTGCTAACATTCATATTTCATAAATTTTAATTCGTCAACTCAATCACTTGATACATTCATTATTCATAGAATAAAAAAAACATATCATCACATAAACAAATACGTAGTATTAGAGTAGCATGAATAAGTGTTAAAACTTTTAAATTGCTCTTGATGTTTGCATTTTTATTTTTGAAACCACATATGTGTAAGTAAATATACAATGGAAGGTCGATGTATCCTACGATAGAATCATAGGTATGACATGAATATCTCAATCAGCATAATTGCAAGTTATATTTATTTAGTAGTTAATGGAATTATTAAATCTCAAGGTGTATAACCTTCAAACAAATGGTTATAGGTTTTAGTCTTATTTAAGATATGAGAATAAAATAAGATAAAAAAAGATTTTAGTTTTATTTGAGACATGAGAATAAAATAAGGTAAAAAAAATTAACAGTTTTCATTTGAGATATGAGAATAAATTAAGATGAAAAAAATTAACGGTTTTAAAAAATGGAATTATTAAATTCTACCTACTCTTTTCACTTGTTAAATATAAAATTAGGGTTCTAAGTCGATAGTATATCTTGTTTTGATGTTTCCACTAGACTTTGACCCGTGTACATTTGTTCAGTTTGGACCGTCACAAATGAACATGTTATTTTAACGAATCAAGCAAATTCGTTAAAACAACATGCCGATTTTTAGATGGGTCATCTTCTAAAATACCTAATTATACATCTCACTTATTCATTCTCTCTCGTTTTTTTATTATTAATCTAAATGACATACAAAAATCAACAAAATAATAAAAAAAATTATAGTTCATATGATTTATCTGTTTCTATAAAGGATGTTGGAAGAAATTAAACTAGTCGGCTTTCTTTGGGTTCAAAATGTATCGAGAATGCTTATGGTGTCTTGGGAGGATTGCCTTGGTTTCAAAATTTAGTCTCTATTGTCTTGTTCTTGTTTTTTTAATGATGGTTGTAAGGGTAGTGCGGGTTTAGTTTCTTGCTGGACTTAATATTAAATTAATAAAAGTTATTTGTTGGTTGTTAGAAAAATATATATCGGTTACTAGCGAAACGACCAAAAATAAATAGTATTGGTCACAAGAATCTTGGACATTGTCATAGTTGATGATCAAATTAATAAATTAGTGAAACCGATGGTTAATTTGGACGGTGGCCAAAACAAGAGATTTTCCCTTGATTCTCTCCTAATTATACACATACAACTTGAAACAATTATTTAACAACAATAGTTTATTTAATCATACTTGTATTCATTTATTGGATCACGTCTGTGCATTTGATATAAGATAAGTTTAGACGAGCAAGTATTTCCAATCATACCAAAAGAAACTGATTTATATATTTGTGTTAAAAGTCCGTAGTAACCGAACAAGCTATAACACCTATTTTTCGGAAAACCGGTTGGGACAAGGTTTTTGTTTCGATTTTCAAAACATTTCTAGGATGAAATGTGATGTTATGATGTTAAACTGTCGCTATATAGTAAAAAACAATTAAAACAAGTTCCTAATTACCTAAGCAAGCTAGGGTAAGTAGGGTGTCGAATCACGAGGAGTATGTGGTCAATGTAACGTGTAACAATTTTATACGATTATGATGTAGCAGATTATAGTGCTGATCACACAAGCAAATAAGTTAGGTTTTAATATTAATTAAGCAAATAATAACTTTCAACAATTAACAAAGACAAATCACACCCGAGTTTCAAGTAAGTAAATATACAGTAATCTCATGTTCACTTAACAGATTAATTGTCAAATATTAAAAATATTAAATTGTATATAATATAAGGTATTATATAAAAATTGTGGTGTTTTTTTATATAAGATTTGCATTGTATATGTACATGGGTTGACCATTTTGCAAAAGAAGTCGGCAGGTGTGTTTTTAATTGATTAAACAATTAACTTAAGAACTTAAGATAAAGACTAGTTGTTATTATATAATATTATATTAAAATATGTTAATCTGATTATTTTAAACAAGATTCAAGTTATTTTATGTGGTAAAGCAATAATTCAATTCACTAATCATGACAACAACGTTTTGAATTTTAATTGTTTTTATTAATATCATTTATGTAAATCGACTTTTACGAGACGTGTTGGTCCCAGGTTATGTTAGTAGTCCACATTGTTGTATTATTTTTATATTTTGTTTTCGTTGTAGATTTATGTTAAACAACGTAAATGCACACTACATAGTGTAGACTATAGACAACAATTGACCTAGGTTAAATGGTAGAGTGTCAAGTGACAAAATATGTAAAAATGACATAGATTTTTATTAAAATTAAAGAGTATGACTTTTACAATGTTAGAACATAACGACTAGGGGTGGCCTAGAATGTTGTTCAATCGGGTCAATTTTTGCCGATACTCAGACGCCTCTTATCTTGATGTCTGAACTATAGGCTTGTTCGGGTCCAGTCAAGTCACATAAATAGAATACAATACCATTACAAATACACAATAAATACATTAATGTAAATTGTTTTTAATTAATGCAATATTGCAATTTAAAAATAAATTATAGTTTTTAAAGTAAATCGTTTATTTAAGTTAAATTTATTTATATTTATTTTGTGTATACTTTTAAACATTTGTATCAATTAATTATTATTAATGTAAATCATTTATTTAAATTACATACTCCCTCCGTCCCATTATAAGTGTCATGGTTTGACTTTTCAAGTTTTTCTTTTGCAACCTTAACCGTAAATATTTTTGTTCGTGTCATATAATACTTGATGAAAATTATATCAATGTAAAATACGTTTAAAACCCAATCCATTCATATATTTTACATCAAGTATTATATAACACAAACAAAAATATTGTCGGTCAAAGTTAAACAAGAACGACTTGAAAAATCAAACTAGGACAGTTATAATGTGACGGAGGGAGTATTTTATAAAATGCTAAAATATGAACTATTATTTGTATTTATAAAACAAAAAAGTCATGATCATTGAAACTTAAGTAGAAAATGAAACTACGCCCTATATATAGAGATAAGTGGAATTGTGTCGATCAAATAATATATGGAACCACATGACCCCGTGACTCGACCAGGGGCGTAGCTTCATGGGGACCCAGGCGGTTCCTTCCGCCTCTTTTTGCTCAATAGTATAAATCTATGTATTTTTTTTGAAAGTTCTCTTGAAACAAGATCCGTGACTTTCGACCCTCTATATAAAAGTTCAAGCTTTATTAAATCTTACTACCTATTGATAACTCATTTCAATTATTTTATGCGCGTTAACCCAAACCGTAGTCGGCAACAAATTTTCCTTTCTACTCTCCTTTAAATTATGGAAGAATGTTCCTAGAAGGTGCTATGATAATGACATGAGTAAAGGGTTTACTAATATAATTATTATTTAATGGACCAATCATATATTGGGCAGAACATACGTGTGAGAAGGAATTATGATGGAAACACAGAATGTGGGAAAATAGGTAGGCTGATCAAGTTAATAGTTTTTGCATTTTTAATATTCTAGAGTTTATTCTTTTTTGTTTTTGTTTTTGCTTTTTCTTTATGTTTGTTAAAATTTATTAAAACAACATACTCAAGCCATACATTAAAACGGTGTTTGTTTAATAACCATCAATATGTTAAGAACTTTGATTGTAATATAATTTATTTGTATATATTCTATAAAAGATATAAGAAGTGACGGGGAGAGAGAAGATAATTAACTAAAATTAACATATGTTTTATTTATGCTATTTAAATTTAAAAAAAAAATATTTTTAGAATAATTAGTAACATTTGAAACCTTTAAAAGTTGATTGATTTTAAAGAGAAAAAAAAAGGAAAGCACTTTTAGTGTTAACACTTGAAAGACTAGGTTACTATCATTGGTGAAACTTATGTGATTTTATATAATGTGAAAATTTAAAAATAACTACTTTTAAGCATATAACTATAATATCACACACACGTTTATGTTTCATAAGGACGTATATATTACAAGAGAATAGCATTAAAATTCACAATAATACTTGAATTGAAAATCCATATAGTTGAAACTAGGAAGTACGATGGTTTGATGGTTTACTAGGATAGTGGCCCGTGTTACACACGAATGTAAAATATTTCAAACGTCATATATATTTACATATTATAAAATTGTTAATTTGTTCTTTCAAAACCACAAGATGTAGAAAAAAAAATATATAAATAGCGTGAATGATAAAATGTATAAATATACAAATCATTGAATTGCTAAAATAATATTTATACTAAAAAAGGGAGTACAAAATCCGTTATACATAATTAATTGTATTCAAAATTAGTATTTAAATCATTTGAAAGAAAATAGTTGGTTATGATTCTATAAAGCATTAATTGGTGATGTTATGATTCTAGAAAACATTAATTAGTGAATTATATAGTAATTCTATAGATTGATATCGGATGACTAGGAAGGCTATGTAGACATGCTAGTTGAAGGTCATGTGAATATCTTGTTTGCTTTAATAGTATAGTAAGGTGATTTGGTTTTGATTTGGAATATGATGCCGACCATGTAAACCGAACCATCTCTTTAAACTTAATCATCTCTTTAAACTTAATTATTGAATGTTATTTATTTTATGAATATAAGGTTATGTATATATTATGTTTATTCATATAGTTTTCAATATCTAATATTTAATACAAAATTCTGATTGTGATTAATAACTAAATTATAAAATATAAATATCGTCATATTACAAGATACGCTAACATAAAATCCAATACTTACTACCTATAACATAGATAACCAATTTTAGTAATACAAAACTAATAAACAAAATTAATTAAAATATAATAAACCTTAATGTCATTTCAATAATGTTAAACGCGTTATCCCAAACCGTATTTTGTAAAGCAATTTCCATTTCATCATCTTTTAAACATGGAAGAATGTTCTTAGAAGGTGATCTCATGATGGTATGAATAATAAAGTGTTTAATAATCTAATTATTAACCAGTCGGACCAATCATATTATGGCAGAATATACGTGTGAAAAGATACAGAAACAGAGAAAGATATGATGTGGGACAATATGTAGGTTGATCAAGTTAATTGTTTTTGCATTGTTTAGGAGTTTCGTTTTATTATTATTATTTTTTATTTTTTACACTTTATAATTACACTAATAATTCAGGTGGTTTAGACAAAATAATATATTCGGGGTACTAATATTTTATTATTGTTATTTTTAACGGTAAAAAATCTAATGTGTAATCCTATTATTTTGAGACTATGTCCAAGGTCGACTCTCCGACCGTCCTGAGACTATACCCCCCCTAATGTGCGAGAATTTGATTAAATCGGTAAACTCTCACCCCATGTCGGGTTCAAACCTAAGACTAAAGCCTTGATTCGTCCCATTCACCCAGATAACATTCAAACTGCTGAAGTGAAAAAAATAAAAAAATATTTGAAACCCAGGATTTCATCATCACTAAGAGACCAAAATATATCAATAATGTATATATATAGATTAAGGTTATGTCTTCAACCATTGTGTTTCACTACTATTCCTCTCTGCCACCACATCCTCCGATGGAGAATGCTCTTCAGAGATTTATTGGTCGTATATCACTTTAATTAGATTACATCGGAGTAGAAGATGAAGTGGTTGTAGATCAGGTTGATTAATTAGTTCTACCGTGCTAACCCGATTTCATATAAGATTTTTGATAACGGGTGGCGACATTGGTTTGCGGCAACCAAGACGCTCCTCCCCACCACCATTGCCACAAACCTTTAGTCGATCCGAGAATCATTACTTCAATTAAAGAAACGTATGCATTATGTTGCTTTTTACATAATTGATTGGACATGAAATGGCGATCGAGAACCTTCAAACCCCCATGAGACCTGAATCGTAGTTTTTACTTCTCACGTTCCGTTGTCAAAATCAACGCCATACAAGCTCTCATTCCCATCACTCGAAAATAAAAATGGTAATCACTTCTACCGCTCTTCACTCAACCCTTTGTTTATTTTTGTATACAAATAATACTATTATGTTTAAACAATTATGTTAAAAAGTAATATTACTTAATAATAAAAAATGGTACCAATTAATAATACAATACTAAATATGCCATTAAGCCAATATGCAATAAGTATTTGGGCTGTGGATATGCCCATTGCCTTAGTTTACTGATGGGTTGCTTTTATCGGGCTCAGGATGCTGGATTAGTCCTGGTTATTTGTTGTTGCAAATATGCCAAGCAGCAAAGAAGCCTAAAACCTTTATAATTTGCTCATGGTTTATCATTTTTTATAAAATAAGGTGGATTAATTTCTAAGAGAGTGAACTGGACCCATTGATGATATGAATTAACAAAATAACTCAAACGAGTTAGAAACTAGTTTACTTACAAAATCATAGAGAGTGAGCTTTGGTGCAAACGTGTAACTTGTAAAGTTGCTGTTTTGTTACCTTAAGATAATGGGTTCAAGCTGTGAAAAAACAATCTCATACACAAAGTATAGTGCAAAAAATGCATACATCAAATTAGAGGTGCACAAACAGATTTAACCCGGTTTAAGTTCAAGCCGGTTCGGTTTAGTCATTGCACCCCCTTGAAATGAGTGCATGTACATCACACCTCCTACGGTGGTTGCCAAAGCTCCGAGTAATAAAAGTCAAAACCGGTTTGTAAGAATAATATATAATAATATATATTTATATATTGTCATTATAATCATTTATATTATAATAGATCAAAATATTAAATATACCTTATTATATATTAGTTTGGTAATTGTTGACGGGTCATATTACCTATAATTAACTAATAAAGGGTTCCCCTTGGGTGTATATATAGAGAGATAAATATTAACATCATAACCTAATCACACACACATAACAATTTTGTGTGCCTCCTCTCTCCTAAACCGGGTTCCTCTCAAAGAACTCTAACACCATCCTTAACTCTACATCCTAAAGGGGAACTCGATCAAGCTGACAACTATGTCGTCTACATCCATACTCTGCTGCGATTACTACTCTCCATACAGTAACAGGTTCATAGGTTTAATATTTATCATGTTTACTATTACTTACATGAAGAACTGATCAACATGTGGCATCAGAGCAATGTTGATTAATCAGTTCTTCATGTTTTCCCTAAATCTGGAATTGAATCAGAAGACATTGACTAAAACTTGATAAACCCTAATTTTTTCGGTTTCTTTTTCATGTTCTATTACGAAAACAATATATGAAACTGTTTAAAATCGCTAAAATTCATATTTAATAAACCCTAATATTTTCGAAATCTGTTAAATAATGTTTAAAGATTCCGATTCCAGTTTTTATATATGTTTAATAATTAAAATTTTCAACGATGTTCTTCGTGTTCATCATAATTTTTTGAAAATTATAACATATTTTGATTCAACTCTGGATTAAAATCTGTTAAAGTTAATTTAGGGATATAATTTTTCAAATCTTGAATTAATTAAAAGTTTTGGTATTTTCTTAAAAGATTTGAATCCCATTAAAATAGGAAATAGATATAATTGTTAATTCTTAAAAGATTTGAACCAAATCTTATTATTATCCTTTTAGTTTTCGAAATCTGTTTAGGGATCAACTAATTTACGGAATTATTTGTATGGGTTTTATTATTTTTTTTTGTGTTCTCGGTTTAATTAGGATAATATTAATTTTTGAATTTTAGAGTTCTCGGATTTTAAATTATATCGTCTTATACGGGGTTTTTTTTGGAATGGTTTTCCAATCTTCTTCCCGCAAACACGTTAATTTTCCGAAAACTCATTACCTTACCGAAAAACCCATAATACTCGAAAACGTATTAACCAAGAACCCATGTCATCCGAAAACTATAATTTACCCGAAAACATTATTTCTCGAAATCCTAAATTTTACCCAGAAAGTTTTTACTATTAACTCATTAAAATGTTTTGTAGATACTTAAATTTACAAAATTTTACAAAACATAAAGGCTTAACTTGAATGAACTTTTGATGTATCACTTCTACCCAAAGATGATGAGTTACATTTACCATATCATTCAAGTCTAACTGAAAGCTTTTGTTAGTTTTTGCCTAACATAATATAAATGTCTCACTTCTGCCAAAGGTGATGTGTTACATTTTTATTCAGCAAAATTAGCATGTGCATAATTAAAATAATTGTCTCACTTCTGCCCAAAGGTGATGTGTTACAATTATTTTGCACACATACTTAAATAAAATTTAATTCTGCCCAAAGGTGATTTATTTTTTGTTTAAATAGAACTTTTAATTATAGTCTATTAGTTTGATATTAACAATAGACATATCACATCTTCAATAAAATATAATTATCCTCGCATTAATGATCCTTCATTAATCTAATGATCATAAATTTTAATATGTATTATCTTAATATCCCATAACATTACTCACTATAATTTTCTTCTATAAATAGCTATCTCATCAAAATCATCCATTCTAATCTCAAAACACAATTGAATTTTGTCTCATAAAGAGTTTTAATAATATTTAGCTCTTCTCAATTTTAATTATCAATTAAGACATGATATGGCTATCCTACTGCTCTTTCTAATAACAATTATTTCATTGAAAACTAGAGCCTAACAAATGGAATGTGTCAATCATAATGTCTATTACGATAATGATAATCAAGAACTTATATAAATAAATGCTATCACTAGAGTTATTATAGATTTAGTTTTTTCCTAAGACTAATCAAAATAACTCCCATGATTCACGCACTCCTTAAAAGTTCTAACTATAATGTTAGATGGTATTATTGAATATATCATAATGTACAATCATGACCATAAAATTAAGGGCTCACACATGATATTAAGTACAATATTCTAGTACATTGCATACTCAAATTTTCAATAATACAATTTGGTGTCTTAAAAATCAACTATAATACTCAGAAGTACCAAAGGAAAATGAGTGTTTTGATCAGCAACATATGTACAAGAAAAGAAGCATCCGGTACTGGAAAATAAGATTATATTCAACTCACTACCACTAAAACCTAAAAGAGGACTATTCTAATGTTCATAGACAAAATACAAGTATTACTTTCAGCTTTAAGTTCTCTAAGGAGAAGTCTCATTGCAAAAATATGCCATTAGATTAAGCATAGGCATTACAAGATTATCCATAATTCAAAAGAACAACTGGCTAAAATTGATAGTTATATATTGATAATATTTAAGTCTGCTAATCTCATATTCTCATTAACACATGATTGGTTGAGCCTAGTTCTATATGTTTACCCAAGAATCAACAAATAACTAACATGAGAGTTAGTGACAAATTTAAATGTTAAGGTTATTAGAACCATGATAAACTGTCTTCAAATTACGCTTTATGATACCTTAAATATTCTGGAGATTAATCAGAATTTAGTATCAATACTTAAGCTACATTATGACAGTTATAAGGTTTGCATAGTCAACATAAAGTCACTATTACCTTAAACTCTCATATTATTTGTTATCAATATCTGGATTGAAACATTTATAAAATAGAACTAGATGATATTATATACTTTCACAACTTTTCTTATCATGCAAATAAAAATTTAACAAAAGACAAATGAGACATATAAAATTCATCCATTAAAACCAAATTTCATGAGAAATCATGACATGGTTAATGAGGGTGATTTTTCATATAATCTCATTCTCAGTGATTTTAAATCATGTGTTTGATGCCCTAAACATTGTTTGGCTTAAGGAATAAGTATGGGTCCACCAGAATTATATTTCATTTACATTCGTGGAACTTATTCATATGGAATATTCAGACATAATTCTTTATCATTTAAAAGACTATTTACTTGTATCCAATTTGTCTTCTATGATCCACGGTCTTAACGAGATCCATTCATATATATAATACGACTTCTTCTAAATATGTCTCTAAGTTTATTATAACATATAGACGTTAATGAAATCAAATCAAGTCTAACATATATATTAGAAATTCCCACATCACGTGCATCATTGAAACTCCTTATGTAGTCTTTCTAGAGATATTAAAGATTAGTGGGAGCCTTAAGTGTCTCAATCATAACTTACAAGATTTGCAAGAGGTGGGGGAGTGAAAACTTTATATTATCTCAATTACACCTCTTGTACAAGACATTGCTCCATCACAACACTATTCTATCAAAACTTTTCTATTTAAATTTACAATCTCTTACAAAAGTTTCATTGTTGCTTAAACTGGGCAAATTCGGATTTCTTACTAAACTAATCCTCAACAAGAGAAACTCCAAAAACTTATATTATTAATTTGTTTCTCTGTTAGAATTGATTGGTCTATAAATATTGACCCTAAGCATGCTAATTTCCTAAAGGTTTCTAAGGTCAGTGGGAGCAGTAAAAGTCCTTATAATGACTTGGCAAAAGTACAAGAGGCAAGGGGGAAGAGAGTCATTAAATTTTACTCCAATCACACCTCTTGTACACCATACTGTATCAACTCTTATATACTTAGAATCCTAAAAATGATAACAACCTAACCAATAGCTAATCCATAAAACCGAGATTTTTAAAATTACCCAATAATCAACTTAGGAGGCCATCTAGGTTTTAAAACCTACTAAATTTGATGCTTATATAACCTCCCTAACTAAAGTTGAATTGGATGTTGGAAAGTTTAATGATCATATCCCTTATAATTAAACCATTATTATCAATCATAATTGACTCCATAAGTCGCTAACGTTTTGAGATTTGGTTGAATCACCTTGGAGTGTTCATAACTAAACTAAATCCCAATACGAACATTAAGACAATAAGAAGCACGATTGATTGTTAAAGGTTATATTAAAGGATAAACCAATTATCAAAGAATCTTCTCACCTATATTACAAAAGATTTCTTTAAGGATCATTATTGTTCTAGTAGCTTACAATAGTAAAGATCTACATTAGATGAACATTAAAACAACTTTCCATAACAATCGGCTTGCATATTTATATGTTCATAAAACAACCTAAAAGTTATAAACTGAAGGTCAAAGAACATTTAGTTTATAAATTAATAAAATCCATATATAGGTTAATGCAAACATCAAAATATAATGAAATATTTATACAATTATTTTCATCAAAAACAAGTGGATTAATGTACATACTTCAAGATGAATGGGAGCAACTAAAAACAAACTTATCCTTATATAGATGACATTCTTCTGACAAGTATATGTTACATGAGTCGAAGCATTTTCACACATACTTTGATATTATAGATCTCTGAGATATTCCTTACACATGTAACAAACATTATTGCTCTACTTTAGAGGATAATAGGAACACATAGATTATTTTCTTATGCTTCATTAAGTAGAAGCCTTATGTAGGTTAAAGTCTATACTCGTTCAGATATTACTCAAAATTGTAACACACTAGATACGCCTAGATTAATGTGAAACATCTAAAAGAATATTAAAATATCTTTAAAAGAAACGAAAGACTATAATTTAAAAGAAGAAGTGAGAATTCAAACCGGTATATTACTCTAAACTTTGTCATGTTCAGAGATAAGAAAATGTAATTTTCGGGACATATTCTTATGTCAGTAAATAAATCTATCTCATGGAGGAGTCATAATGAACTGATAATAACAACCTAAGTCATAACAACATAGTATGTTGATTAATTACAACGTTATTGTAAATAAATGTTGTTGAATATTTATTAGTGGACTCATAAGTTTTATTAAACTCCAAATAACTTATATATTGAAGACTAATTGTGATAACGTCAGCTACCATGTTTTCTCAAACAGTAACAGTTTGATAGGTGCTGCATTAAATTTTGATATGAAATTAATGATTCGTTTATGAACGAACTGAGGAATCTAAATTTTCGTATCGAATACATTCATGATATGATCCGATAAATAAAAGTCTTACCCATAAATATTATGAAAGCGCTTATAATAATGACGGGTTGTTGATGACTATGCGCAACTGCATATCATACTATGAATGATGAACTATTACATTTCCTCATCAGTTTTGATTTGTATGTCTCTTAATATGTTCTGCATGCATAATGACATATAGACAAATTATTATACAAATCAAACGTTTGAAGGTCTTACTTGAAAATTTTGATCATAACTACTTTGGTTTTAAATAAGGACTGCCGTATGATTAATGGGGGTCTTGAGCTGATGTTCAATTCAATGACTGTATTTCTCTGCTCCAGTTTAAGTTTAAAGCTAAAATGAGTGTTAACTCCTGATCAGACTAATCTAATACTCATAATAAATGATTACTCGGCCAAGTGAGAGAATGTAAGAATAATATATAATAATATATATTTATATATGGCCATTATAATCATTTATATTATAATAGATCAAAATATTAAATGTATCTTATTATATATTAGTTTGGTAATTGTTGATGAGCCATATTACCTATAATTAACTAATAAAGGATTTCCCCTTGGGTGTATATATAGAGAGATAAATATTAACATCATAACCTAATCACACACACATAACAATTTTGTGTGCCTCCTCTCTCCTAAACCGGGTTCCTCTCAAAGAACCCTAACACCATCCTTAACTATACATCCTAAAGGGGAACTCGATCAAGCTGACAACTATGTCGTCTACATCCATACTCTGCTGCGATTACTACTCTCCATGCAGTAACAGGTTCATAGGTTTAATATTTATCATGTTTACTATTACTTACATGAAGAACTGATCAACACAGTTTACAATCGTTTTCGGTTCGGATTGAAACCAGTTTCTTGACCAGGTTATGATTAGTTTGGTTCGGGTTTGATCGGTTTCGGTTCGGTTAACGCTTTTGGTGGAGAAAGTTACAAACCGGTTCCGAACCTACAGTTTCAATCGGTTCCAAACCCAGTTTTTACATAATCAGTTTCAAAATGGTTATGTTTTAGTTCAATTTTCAGGTCAGCACGGTTAACTAGTTTATTTTCACACGTCTACATCAAATCGCAAAGCGATTAAGGCATCCGGCCCCGCTTGAACCCTTTGTAAATGCTAGAGCTAAATCAAATTAATATATTAAATTAATAAAAATAATATATAAAATTCCTGCGTAACTAAATCTTGATTTCAGATCCAAAATACGAAACTTGCCGCTAAACTAATTACGATAAATTACGGCGCGATTAAACACTCACACAATTATTATTATTATTATTATTATTATTATTATTATTATTATTATTATTATTATTATTATCCACACAATTAGCAGCTACGGTCCTGTTTTCTTTTCGTGAAGTTAATTTAATTTAAACCCCTATTTTACTTATTTTAGGGTTACGGTTTTGACTCCTTAAGCTTTTTTAACGGCAACATCGTTCATACGTCTATCACCACGTCCATGTGTACTGAACCGAACCATGAACCACCGATCTACGGTCAGGATGAACCAAAGCAGCTCGCTTTAAGAACCAAACCGATCTACTAGTTACAATTTGTCTTTTATAGTATTTTAACTTAACTAAACAACTTGGAAAAGTTGTAGTTCATTTTGTTTTTGAGATATGCACGAAGAATAAAATATAAACGTGACGGGTCAAATTTGTAACTTAAATAAAATGCCTATCTAATGACATCAAAAGTGTGTAACATGTTTATGTTATTAAACAAATTTAGTGCGCTTAGTAAATTTTGTCGCATTATTATTTTTGGCATTAGTTTGTGATTACCGAATTCTTTTGGTTTAATAGAACGTATGTAAATGTTTATTGTTGATGGAAAATTTGGTATTGGGTAATTTAGAAGTATTTAGACGTTTAAGCAGAATGATAGTAAAATTACCATAAGAAATTAAAAGTCCTAAAGTCACAGTAAACTATATATGGTTAAAGGTTTTAGAGTTGTAGGAAAAATTTAAACGTTATAAAATAATAGAAAATTTAAAATATATAGATTAGCTTTATTCACAATCCAACCCAACTTTTTAATAAAAAACTAATTTCTCTCTTTTACACCAACACAACCCAACCTAACTTAACTTTTCACTTTTGATCACAACCCAACCTAAACTAATATTTTATTATCGTATGATTTATTATTATTTTATTTCGTTAAAACATTATAATAATTACTTCATTTCAACTCTACTAAACTATTTATAAATTTGAATCAAAAATAAAATTTTCTTAACTCTTTGGAAAACAAATATATTTTTTTTAAAGAACTCTGATTTTGATAAAAATGCATATGGAATGTTAAAAAAGAAAATCTAAACAAGATCATATTTTTATATTCCTTTAAAAAAGTAAAATATAATAAACTAATAAACAATGTGAAAAGAACAAAGAAAAGAAAAAAAAAATAACCCAATACTCGTATGGCACTTGTTATTCAAATGGGTTGCAAGCTAGGTGTGATATTGGGACGAAATGGGGGGGGGGGGCATGACTATTTGTTGCCTAGTGTGTGTTTGTGTTTATATATATATATATGCGTGTGTGTGTGTATATATGTATATATGTATGTATATGGCTACAACACCGTTACACTCCTAAAACAAAAATCAATAATTTGCTGACTGGACGCCACATGACGTAAGTCATCCCATTTTGTATCAACAATAAAAAATTAATTTTCTTTGTTGTTTTTTATGACACGGCAACCCACCTCAAATAAGGTTGCCATGTCGTCATAGAAGTCCTTGAATTTTATAATATTTAAATTATATTTCTTTTAAGGTTTATTGGAGTTTAATAATCCATATCGAATTATATTGGCCGATAATAATCCCTATTCATATTATCGTTACTGACGGTCCCAAATTTAATAAAGTTGCCCCCCTCCCAATGGTCCCCGTTAAAAAGAAATTAACGATGTTATACTTTTTTCCGAATTTCAAACTAATGTTTAAGGGCTTTTGATCCAAAGGAGGATGCAAATCGACTGATGTAAAACTTAGCTCGAAACGGTGATCCAAACGGCTTGATTTTTGTTAATAGTAAGTTTGAACACTCTAATTGAAGCATTATTTCGTCGTTTTGGAGCTCTAATTAAATAAAATTGAAGCTCGAAACGGAGATCCAAACGGCAAGACTCGATTTGAGGATTTAGTGACCCGATTTGGAAAAGAATTGCATGAGTAACCTGTGACATCTGCCCCGATCCGACCCGACCCAGGTACCCGTTTCTCTGACCCGATCTCTTTCTTTTATGATCTAGTATATATTTATACTTATATTTTACTTTTAATAATAATATATATATTTTCCTTCCCGCCTCTTTCTCTCTCTTTCTTTCCGCCGTCCCGTCCCTCTCCTTCTCTCTTTCCGCCCTCTTTTCCCTCTTGTCGCCGTCCCGCCCTTAAGCCTTGTTTCCCTCTTTTTCTTCTAACTCTTTGCTTGTCCTTTGTTCCTTCCCGCCTAAGGTTGTCTGCGCAGCTCCACGCGCCAGACCCCTTACAAGGAATCCTGCGTGAAGACCACCTGTTTCAGCGATACGCGAGACGAACTCTTCTCGCAGCGCGCTAAGAATTGTAATTCTTCTCGCAGCGCGCTAAGAATCGTAGTTCATCCCTCGACGCGCGAAGAATTATAGTTCTTCCCGCGGCGCGCTAGAAATTTTAGTTCCTCTCGCGGCGCGCTAAGAAATGTGATTCTTCCCGCGGCGCGCTTAGAAATGTAGTTCTTTCCGCGACGCGTTAAGGTTAGTTCTGTCTGCCTTCGCGCTCGCGCTCTCTTGACCTTCTGTGTCAGCTTTCTCGCGCTAAACCCTTTGAGTTTTCTTCTGTTTAATCTAGCCGTTTGCTCTTGTGATGTCTTATCTTTTGAGCTGTTGACCTAATCTGCTTTATGTCTGAAAAGTTACTTTCGGCGCCGCATGCGCACCCACCCCATTGGTTGGCAGAAAAAGTGACTGACATAATCTTTTGAGATCTGCTTTTGCCATGCTTGACCAGTACCTTTTTCTGACCTGCCCATGCCTTTTTACTGTTCCCTGTCAGCCTTTTTCTCTTTCTCCCTGCTGCCATATCTCTTGATATCTTTTACTTGCTTCTGATATCTTTTGTTATCTTTTGTTTTGTCTTGTTCTGTTTGTCTTGGAATCTTTTCCCCTTTTTCTAGGGATTGTGTTCCCTAGGGTTTCTCTATAAATAATAATAATATTTTCCTAACACTACACACACAAAACACCTAATCTCTCTTATTCTCTCTTGCTCCTTGCTCTCTCTGCCGCCTCCCTCTCTGCCTCCGTCTTCCTCCCTGTTCTGCCCTGTTTTCCGGTAATATATTATATATAATAATTTACTTATTAATTATGCTAACTTATAATCAAGACTTAAAACAGATCATTAAAACAATAATCTTACTTATAGGTTAACTTGTGCTTGTTTAAAGTTGGTTCTTGCTTTATCTTACACCGCACCGATTATCAAGTGAGTAATCTCGTACCTAATCCCTTTTTGCTTTTAATGTTTTGGGATGTTCATGTGTTCATACAAACTTAGAGTCTTAAACTGTTTATGAACTTTAGTCGCGCAGTATCCCATGTGTTGAGGACGTAGACTTGGCTGTTTATTTGTATGTGTGGATCATTAACCGTCTTGTCGGTCTATTCCGCAGTTCTCATGGTACCATTAGATGAACACGGGAGAACTATCGTTTATGATTTTCTCTTTCGTTTACACATGCACAGTTTGTCTTGTTTGTGAGCTCAATTGTGAGCACTGGCAGTCTTATGAATCTTAGAGTTGGTCCCGATCAGATTACACCCTTGTTGAAAACCAGACATACACATGTTGCGCGCAGATTTATTGTTATCTATGTATTGTATTAAACTTGATTTCTCACCAACACGCAAGTGTTTGACGTTTATTTTAACACATGTTCAGGTTTGCAGTAGCTGTTTTGGAGCTTGTGGACACATAGGAAGTTTTCTTTATTTTGGACCTAGATTAAAATGTATCAAGACAAGTCTTTGCTGTTCGAATATTATGATTTATAATATATTGATTTATGATGATTTATGTTATCTTATGTCTACTTTGCGCGTGCGCGAATGAATGTATTTATTAAATATTGACACCCAATAGTGTCACGAGTAATGAAACAATATGTGGCGCCCCGATGTATAATCCGCCTTTGGTCGGGGTGTTACAGATTGGTATCAGAGCTCGTTGACTTTAGGATAGGTGGTTAGACGTAACGGCCTAGAATACCTAAGAGTCCCTTCTCGCGCATGAGAGAAATCTCATGTTTGCACGCTTATTGTTAATTACTCGTTGTTTATAAATATGCTCGCGCTTGCGCAGTATATGATTTTATGTTTTATTTCGCGATATTTCGATTTTTGTTGAATTTCGATTTTTATTGATTTTACTTACATGTTCGTTTGTTGGATTTGAAAATCCGAAAAGTCATGGTGATACATGAATAGTTGATTTTCAATTTCCATTTACGATTATGTTCTGAGGTTGGAGACTTGAAAAGTCATGGTGATACATGAATTGTCAACCTCCAATACTCATTTTCTTGTATGTTTTATATTGAAGATTGAAAAGTCATGGTGATACATGAATCGTCAATCTTCAATACTCGTTTGCTCGTATATTTTAAATTGGGAATTCGGAAAGTCATGGTGATACATGAATTTTCGATTCTTGATTCGAATTTGTTACCTTTATTAAGTCTGCATTTAAAGTCATTTAATCTACTTTAACTTTTGATAGTATCTAACTCTGCGAAACCAAGCTTTATAAAGTTATACTTTGCGATAAAACCAAGATATTAACTAAAATTAAAACTTTTATAGAATGCCTCCGCTATCTCGCCGATTTCAGAGAAGAGAAGCCTCGCGCAGACGTTCGCTGCAACGTTCCCAGGAAATGGCCGCCGCAATAGCCCAAGCTTTGAGCCAAAACAATACCAACACCTCTGGTTACAACATTAAGTCCTTTAACGCGGGTAACCCTCCAAAGTTCACAGGTCTTGAAGGAGCCACCGTGATGCTCCAGTGGCTTGAGAAGATAGAAAACACTTTCCTCCACACCCAATGCCCCTCAGACAGACGAACCCTATATGCTTCCAGTGTCCTGGAATCCAGAGCGCTTACATGGTGGAATGGAGTAGCTCATGCGCGTGGCGCAGAGGCTGCTTCTAGCATGACATGGGAGGAATTCAAGGAAATTCTTACGCGAGAATTCTGCCCTCCCAACGAAGTTAAGCGCCTGGAGGAGGAATTTTGGAATCTTAAGCAGTACAGTGGTGAAGCGCGCGAGTACGCGACGCGCTTCCATGAACTAAGCCTGCTTGTCCCTCACCTTGTTACCCCTTCCCGCCGAGCCATCGAGAAATTCCTTGGGGGTCTCCCCATGGAAATTCAAGATTCTGTATGGGCCAGAAACCCAGTAACCCTCTCTGACGCCATCGAGTTGGCCGCTGTACTCAGCGACAACCATGTCAGAGCAGGAACCCTGTTCCTGCGGGGAACAGAAAAGACCAAACTCACCAAGACTGCCCCTGAACCAACAGAAACCAAACCTGAACCCTCAAACCGTAACAACCCGAAGCGTAGGCGCAGACAAGTTTATGCGCTTACCAGCCCGCCCATTGTCCAGCAACCTACCTACCAACCTCCAGTTTATGCGCCTAACCCTCTGTCAGCTTACCCAACTCCCCCTATAGTCCACAACTATGCCTTAACCAATCCAGCACTCCCTGCCCCGCCAACTAAGAAACCTTACACAGGAAACCACCCCTTTTGCCCAACCTGTAGACTCCACCACCCACCTCAAGTCCCATGTCGACTTTGTACCCGATGTGGCCGCGCTGGTCACCTTGCAGAAAACTGTAGAGTCCTTCCCGCCAATCCAATTGCGCCAACACCACCGGTCTACCCGCAAAACCCTCAACCAACCTACCAAAACCCACGACCCAGATCGTGCTTTAACTGCGGTGATCCCAGTCATTTCCGGAACGCGTGCCCGAGACTACAAGTGCAAATCACGCAAGCGAATCCGGTGAACCAGATTTCGAACCAAGCGACACGCGGACGAGCTTTTAATATAACCGCGCACCAAGCGCAAGCGAATAATGACGTAGTTAATGGTACATTTTTGCTTAACGGATTTTATGCTTCTGTACTTTTTGATACTGGCGCCGATCGAAGTTTTATCTCTCGCGCCTTCGAGCAGAAGCTTGCGCGACCGCGCAACGATTTAAAAGAAGATTTTTCAGTTGAATTGGCTAATGGTGAAATTATTTTAATAAACTCAGTGATTAAAGATTGCACGCTTAACCTTAACGAAAACGATTTTCTGATTGACCTCATCCCCATGCCTCTTGGAAGCTTTGATGTTATTATTGGTATGGACTGGCTTACGCATAATCGCGCCGAAGTTATTTGCGCCAAGAAAATGATTCGCATACCTCGAGAAAATGGTGATCTTCATATCTACGGCGAAAAACCCTCCCGCGGTCTTAAACTTATGTCTTGCGCCGAAGCCCGAAGGCTCATGCGGAAGAAGTGTATTGCATTTCTTGCCCATGTGGTCAAACCCGATGAAGGAAAGAAGAAGCTTCGCGATATCCCCGTTGTGCGTGATTTCCCTGAAGTTTTTCCTGATGATCTTCCTGGTATCCCTCCCGCTCGTGAAGTCGAGTTCCGTATTGATCTTGTCCCTGGTGCTTCCCCCGTAGCTAAATCTCCTTACCGTCTTGCGCCCGCTGAGATGCAAGAATTGGCAAGCCAACTTCAAGAGTTGACTGCAAAAGGATTCATTCGCCCTAGCTCTTCGCCCTGGGGTGCTCCGGTGTTGTTCGTTAAAAAGAAAGATGGATCGTTTCGCATGTGTATTGATTACCGCGAGTTGAACAAACTCACCATTAAGAACCGGTATCCCTTACCGCGTATTGACGACCTCTTTGATCAACTCCAAGGTGCCTCTTGTTTTTCCAAGATTGATCTCCGCTCTGGCTATCACCAGTTGCGCATCCGCGATGAAGATGTTCCGAAGACTGCTTTTCGAACTCGTTATGGCCATTTTGAATTCTTGGTCATGTCCTTCGGTTTAACCAACGCACCCGCCGTTTTCATGGATCTAATGAATCGGGTGTGTAGGCCTTTCTTGGATAAATTCGTGATTGTGTTTATCGATGATGTTCTGGTGTATTCTAAGACCAAGGCCGAGCATGAGCAACATCTCCGATTGGTGTTGCAGAAGCTTAGAGCTGAGCAACTCTATGCTAAGCTTTCCAAGTGTGAATTTTGGTCTGATGAAGTACAGTTTCTTGGTCATGTTGTAAACAAGATGGGTATTCATGTCGACCCATCCAAGATTGAAGCAATCAAGAACTGGATTACGCCATCCACTCCTTCCGAGATCCGTTCCTTTCTGGGCTTAGCTGGTTATTACCGGCGCTTCATTTCGAACTTCTCGAAGATCGCTTTGCCTTTAACAGCTCTAACGCACAAAGGTAAACCGTATATTTGGGGCTCGAAGCAAGAAGAAGCCTTTCTGACGCTCAAGCGATTGTTGTGTGAAGCTCCTGTTCTTGCGCTACCTGAGGGTAATGAAGATTTTGTCGTGTATTGCGATGCATCCAACCAAGGTCTCGGTTGTGTTCTTATGCAACGAGGCAAGGTTATCGCTTACGCATCAAGGCAACTCAAGGTTCATGAAAAGAATTATACAACTCACGACCTCGAACTAGGCGCAGTTGTTTTTGCCTTGAAGATCTGGAGACACTACCTTTATGGTACTAAGTGTATCCTCTACACTGACCATAAAAGCCTTCAGCATATCTTTGATCAAAAGGAACTCAACATGAGGCAACGCCGATGGAACGAACTCATCAGCGATTACGATTGTGAGATCCGGTATCATCCTGGTAAGGCTAATGTGGTAGCCGATGCGCTCAGCCGAAAACCCTGCCAGCTTAACTGTATCTTGCCGCGCACCCAGCTTCACTTTGCGCCGATTCAAAGCAACCTTGAATCGCGTATTCGTGACGCGCAGCGCGCATCCATCAGTAATGGTAACCTTCGCGCCGAGTTAGCGTGTGGCGCGGAAGCACTCTTTGTCCCTAATCTGAGTGGAATTCTCTGCTATCTTAATCGCATCTGGATTCCCTTTGATGAGAATCTTCGCGCTGATATCCTGAGTGAAGCACACAAATCTCGGTATTCTATTCATCCTGGCGCTGATAAGATGTACAAGGATTTGCGCATTACTTATTGGTGGCCCGGTATGAAAAAGGATATTGCTGTGTTCGTAGCTAGATGCCTGACTTGTTCTAAAGTAAAAGCTGAACACCAACGCCCATCTGGTTTGCTCGAACAACCAGAAATTCCTACGTGGAAATGGGAATGTGTAGCAATGGACTTTATTACCAAGTTACCTTTGACAGCAAGCAAACATGATAGCATTTGGGTAATAGTGGATCGTTTGACTAAGTCTGCTCACTTTCTGCCCATTCGTGAAAACTACCGTGTTGAGCAACTCGCGCAGCTTTATGTCAAGGAAATTGTCTGCCGCCATGGTACTCCTTTGAGCATCATATCCGATCGCGATGGCCGTTTTATATCTCGCTTTTGGAAATCTCTCCAATCTGCGCTAGGAACTCGCTTGGACATGAGTACGGCATATCATCCTCAGACTGACGGTCAGTCTGAGCGAACTATTCAAACTCTTGAGGATATGCTCCGATCTAGTGTTCTTGATTTTGGAGGTAATTGGGATTCGCACCTGCCTTTGATCGAGTTCTCTTATAATAACAGCTATCATTCCAGTATCGGTATGGCCCCATTTGAAGCACTTTACGGTCGTAAGTGCCGCTCCCCGATTTGTTGGAGCGAAGTGGGTGAAACTCAAATCACAGGACCCGAACTTGTTCAAGAGACAACCGATAAAATCGCCAAGATCCGTGATCATCTGCTGACTGCCAGAAGCCGACATAAGAGTTACGCAGATCGCAGGCGAAAGCCTCTCGAATTTCAAGTTGGTGATCTTGTTCTCCTCAAAGTGTCGCCCTGGAAGGGTGTTGTCCGCTTTGGGAAGAAAGGTAAGCTTGCTCCTCGATATGTTGGACCATTCAAGATTCTCGCGCGTGTGGGAAAAGTTGCCTACAGACTTGACCTGCCGCCCGCGCTCAGTAATGTGCATCCAACGTTCCATGTATCCAATCTCAAGAAGTGTTTAGCTGACGAGAACCTTCACATTCCACTTGATGAAGTTCAAGTTGATGAAACTATGCATTTCGTTGAGAAGCCTGTTGAGATTATGGATCGTGAGGTAAAGCAAACCAAGCGCAGTCGTATCCCTATTGTTAAAGTTCGCTGGGAGTCCAAGCGCGGAGCCGAGTTTACATGGGAAAGGGAAGATCAAATGAAGATCAAGTACCCGCACCTGTTCTCTGCGCAACCTACTTCGAGATAAATTTCGGGACGAAATTTCTTAAAGTAGGGGAGACTGTGACATCTGCCCCGATCCGACCCGACCCAGGTACCCGTTTCTCTGACCCGATCTCTTTCTTTTATGATCTAGTATATATTTATACTTATATTTTACTTTTAATAATAATATATATATTTTCCTTCCCGCCTCTTTCTCTCTCTTTCTTTCCGCCGTCCCGTCCCTCTCCTTCTCTCTTTCCGCCCTCTTTTCCCTCTTGTCGCCGTCCCGCCCTTAAGCCTTGTTTCCCTCTTTTTCTTCTAACTCTTTGCTTGTCCTTTGTTCCTTCCCGCCTAAGGTTGTCTGCGCAGCTCCACGCGCCAGACCCCTTACAAGGAATCCTGCGTGAAGACCACCTGTTTCAGCGATACGCGAGACGAACTCTTCTCGCAGCGCGCTAAGAATTGTAATTCTTCTCGCAGCGCGCTAAGAATCGTAGTTCATCCCTCGACGCGCGAAGAATTATAGTTCTTCCCGCGGCGCGCTAGAAATTTTAGTTCCTCTCGCGGCGCGCTAAGAAATGTGATTCTTCCCGCGGCGCGCTTAGAAATGTAGTTCTTTCCGCGACGCGTTAAGGTTAGTTCTGTCTGCCTTCGCGCTCTCGCTCTCTTGACCTTCTGTGTCAGCTTTCTCGCGCTAAACCCTTTGAGTTTTCTTCTGTTTAATCTAGCCGTTTGCTCTTGTGATGTCTAATCTTTTGAGCTGTTGACCTAATCTGCTTTATGTCTGAAAAGTTACTTTCGGCGCCGCATGCGCACCCACCCCATTGGTTGGCAGAAAAAGTGACTGACATAATCTTTTGAGATCTGCTTTTGCCATGCTTGACCAGTACCTTTTTCTGACCTGCCCATGCCTTTTTACTGTTCCCTGTCAGCCTTTTTCTCTTTCTCCCTGCTGCCATATCTCTTGATATCTTTTACTTGCTTCTGATATCTTTTGTTATCTTTTGTTTTGTCTTGTTCTGTTTGTCTTGGAATCTTTTCCCCTTTTTCTAGGGATTGTGTTCCCTAGGGTTTCTCTATAAATAATAATAATATTTTCCTAACACTACACACACAAAACACCTAATCTCTCTTATTCTCTCTTGCTCCTTGCTCTCTCTGCCGCCTCCCTCTCTGCCTCCGTCTTCCTCCCTGTTCTGCCCTGTTTTCCGGTAATATATTATATATAATAATTTACTTATTAATTATGCTAACTTATAATCAAGACTTAAAACAGATCATTAAAACAATAATCTTACTTATAGGTTAACTTGTGCTTGTTTAAAGTTGGTTCTTGCTTTATCTTACACCGCACCGATTATCAAGTGAGTAATCTCGTACCTAATCCCTTTTTGCTTTTAATGTTTTGGGATGTTCATGTGTTCATACAAACTTAGAGTCTTAAACTGTTTATGAACTTTAGTCGCGCAGTATCCCATGTGTTGAGGACGTAGACTTGGCTGTTTATTTGTATGTGTGGATCATTAACCGTCTTGTCGGTCTATTCCGCAGTTCTCATGGTACCATTAGATGAACACGGGAGAACTATCGTTTATGATTTTCTCTTTCGTTTACACATGCACAGTTTGTCTTGTTTGTGAGCTCAATTGTGAGCACTGGCAGTCTTATGAATCTTAGAGTTGGTCCCGATCAGATTACACCCTTGTTGAAAACCAGACATACACATGTTGCGCGCAGATTTATTGTTATCTATGTATTGTATTAAACTTGATTTCTCACCAACACGCAAGTGTTTGACGTTTATTTTAACACATGTTCAGGTTTGCAGTAGCTGTTTTGGAGCTTGTGGACACATAGGAAGTTTTCTTTATTTTGGACCTAGATTAAAATGTATCAAGACAAGTCTTTGCTGTTCGAATATTATGATTTATAATATATTGATTTATGATGATTTATGTTATCTTATGTCTACTTTGCGCGTGCGCGAATGAATGTATTTATTAAATATTGACACCCAATAGTGTCACGAGTAATGAAACAATATGTGGCGCCCCGATGTATAATCCGCCTTTGGTCGGGGTGTTACAGATTGGTATCAGAGCTCGTTGACTTTAGGATAGGTGGTTAGACGTAACGGCCTAGAATACCTAAGAGTCCCTTCTCGCGCATGAGAGAAATCTCATGTTTGCACGCTTATTGTTAATTACTCGTTGTTTATAAATATGCTCGCGCTTGCGCAGTATATGATTTTATGTTTTATTTCGCGATATTTCGATTT
The DNA here is from genome assembly GCF_021521415.1 of Bidens hawaiensis. Classification (NCBI taxonomy): domain Eukaryota; kingdom Viridiplantae; phylum Streptophyta; class Magnoliopsida; order Asterales; family Asteraceae; genus Bidens; species Bidens hawaiensis. The sequence continues at coordinate 25,945 of NW_027506535.1, forward strand.
TTGTTGAATTTCGATTTTTATTGATTTTACTTACATGTTCGTTTGTTGGATTTGAAAATCCGAAAAGTCATGGTGATACATGAATAGTTGATTTTCAATTTCCATTTACGATTATGTTCTGAGGTTGGAGACTTGAAAAGTCATGGTGATACATGAATTGTCAACCTCCAATACTCATTTTCTTGTATGTTTTATATTGAAGATTGAAAAGTCATGGTGATACATGAATCGTCAATCTCCAATACTCGTTTGCTCGTATATTTTAAATTGGGAATTCGGAAAGTCATGGTGATACATGAATTGTCGATTCTTGATTCGAATTTGTTACCTTTATTAAGTCTGCATTTAAAGTCATTTAATCTACTTTAACTTTTGATAGTATCTAACTCTGCGAAACCAAGCTTTATAAAGTTATACTTTGCGATAAAACCAAGATATTAACTAAAATTAAAACTTTTATAGAATGCCTCCGCTATCTCGCCGATTTCAGAGAAGAGAAGCCTCGCGCAGACGTTCGCTGCAACGTTCCCAGGAAATGGCCGCCGCAATAGCCCAAGCTTTGAGCCAAAACAATACCAACACCTCTGGTTACAACATTAAGTCCTTTAACGCGGGTAACCCTCCAAAGTTCACAGGTCTTGAAGGAGCCACCGTGATGCTCCAGTGGCTTGAGAAGATAGAAAACACTTTCCTCCACACCCAATGCCCCTCAGACAGACGAACCCTATATGCTTCCAGTGTCCTGGAATCCAGAGCGCTTACATGGTGGAATGGAGTAGCTCATGCGCGTGGCGCAGAGGCTGCTTCTAGCATGACATGGGAGGAATTCAAGGAAATTCTTACGCGAGAATTCTGCCCTCCCAACGAAGTTAAGCGCCTGGAGGAGGAATTTTGGAATCTTAAGCAGTACAGTGGTGAAGCGCGCGAGTACGCGACGCGCTTCCATGAACTAAGCCTGCTTGTCCCTCACCTTGTTACCCCTTCCCGCCGAGCCATCGAGAAATTCCTTGGGGGTCTCCCCATGGAAATTCAAGATTCTGTATGGGCCAGAAACCCAGTAACCCTCTCTGACGCCATCGAGTTGGCCGCTGTACTCAGCGACAACCATGTCAGAGCAGGAACCCTGTTCCTGCGGGGAACAGAAAAGACCAAACTCACCAAGACTGCCCCTGAACCAACAGAAACCAAACCTGAACCCTCAAACCGTAACAACCCGAAGCGTAGGCGCAGACAAGTTTATGCGCTTACCAGCCCGCCCATTGTCCAGCAACCTACCTACCAACCTCCAGTTTATGCGCCTAACCCTCTGTCAGCTTACCCAACTCCCCCTATAGTCCACAACTATGCCTTAACCAATCCAGCACTCCCTGCCCCGCCAACTAAGAAACCTTACACAGGAAACCACCCCTTTTGCCCAACCTGTAGACTCCACCACCCACCTCAAGTCCCATGTCGACTTTGTACCCGATGTGGCCGCGCTGGTCACCTTGCAGAAAACTGTAGAGTCCTTCCCGCCAATCCAATTGCGCCAACACCACCGGTCTACCCGCAAAACCCTCAACCAACCTACCAAAACCCACGACCCAGATCGTGCTTTAACTGCGGTGATCCCAGTCATTTCCGGAACGCGTGCCCGAGACTACAAGTGCAAATCACGCAAGCGAATCCGGTGAACCAGATTTCGAACCAAGCGACACGCGGACGAGCTTTTAATATAACCGCGCACCAAGCGCAAGCGAATAATGACGTAGTTAATGGTACATTTTTGCTTAACGGATTTTATGCTTCTGTACTTTTTGATACTGGCGCCGATCGAAGTTTTATCTCTCGCGCCTTCGAGCAGAAGCTTGCGCGACCGCGCAACGATTTAAAAGAAGATTTTTCAGTTGAATTGGCTAATGGTGAAATTATTTTAATAAACTCAATGATTAAAGATTGCACGCTTAACCTTAACGAAAACGATTTTCTGATTGACCTCATCCCCATGCCTCTTGGAAGCTTTGATGTTATTATTGGTATGGACTGGCTTACGCATAATCGCGCCGAAGTTATTTGCGCCAAGAAAATGATTCGCATACCTCGAGAAAATGGTGATCTTCATATCTACGGCGAAAAACCCTCCCGCGGTCTTAAACTTATGTCTTGCGCCGAAGCCCGAAGGCTCATGCGGAAGAAGTGTATTGCATTTCTAGCCCATGTGGTCAAACCCGATGAAGGAAAGAAGAAGCTTCGCGATATCCCCGTTGTGCGTGATTTCCCTGAAGTTTTTCCTGATGATCTTCCTGGTATCCCTCCCGCTCGTGAAGTCGAGTTCCGTATTGATCTTGTCCCTGGTGCTTCCCCCGTAGCTAAATCTCCTTACCGTCTTGCGCCCGCTGAGATGCAAGAATTGGCAAGCCAACTTCAAGAGTTGACTGCTAAAGGATTCATTCGCCCTAGCTCTTCGCCCTGGGGTGCTCCGGTGTTGTTCGTTAAAAAGAAAGATGGATCGTTTCGCATGTGTATTGATTACCGCGAGTTGAACAAACTCACCATTAAGAACCGGTATCCCTTACCGCGTATTGACGACCTCTTTGATCAACTCCAAGGTGCCTCTTGTTTTTCCAAGATTGATCTCCGCTCTGGCTATCACCAGTTGCGCATCCGCGATGAAGATGTTCCGAAGACTGCTTTTCGAACTCGTTATGGCCATTTTGAATTCTTGGTCATGTCCTTCGGTTTAACCAACGCACCCGCCGTTTTCATGGATCTAATGAATCGGGTGTGTAGGCCTTTCTTGGATAAATTCGTGATTGTGTTTATCGATGATGTTCTGGTGTATTCTAAGACCAAGGCCGAGCATGAGCAACATCTCCGATTGGTGTTGCAGAAGCTTAGAGCTGAGCAACTCTATGCTAAGCTTTCCAAGTGTGAATTTTGGTCTGATGAAGTACAGTTTCTTGGTCATGTTGTAAACAAGATGGGTATTCATGTCGACCCATCCAAGATTGAAGCAATCAAGAACTGGATTACGCCATCCACTCCTTCCGAGATCCGTTCCTTTCTGGGCTTAGCTGGTTATTACCGGCGCTTCATTTCGAACTTCTCGAAGATCGCTTTGCCTTTAACAGCTCTAACGCACAAAGGTAAACCGTATATTTGGGGCTCGAAGCAAGAAGAAGCCTTTCTGACGCTCAAGCGATTGTTGTGTGAAGCTCCTGTTCTTGCGCTACCTGAGGGTAATGAAGATTTTGTCGTGTATTGCGATGCATCCAACCAAGGTCTCGGTTGTGTTCTTATGCAACGAGGCAAGGTTATCGCTTACGCATCAAGGCAACTCAAGGTTCATGAAAAGAATTATACAACTCACGACCTCGAACTAGGCGCAGTTGTTTTTGCCTTGAAGATCTGGAGACACTACCTTTATGGTACTAAGTGTATCCTCTACACTGACCATAAAAGCCTTCAGCATATCTTTGATCAAAAGGAACTCAACATGAGGCAACGCCGATGGAACGAACTCATCAGCGATTACGATTGTGAGATCCGGTATCATCCTGGTAAGGCTAATGTGGTAGCCGATGCGCTCAGCCGAAAACCCTGCCAGCTTAACTGTATCTTGCCGCGCACCCAGCTTCACTTTGCGCCGATTCAAAGCAACCTTGAATCGCGTATTCGTGACGCGCAGCGCGCATCCATCAGTAATGGTAACCTTCGCGCCGAGTTAGCGTGTGGCGCGGAAGCACTCTTTGTCCCTAATCTGAGTGGAATTCTCTGCTATCTTAATCGCATCTGGATTCCCTTTGATGAGAATCTTCGCGCTGATATCCTGAGTGAAGCACACAAATCTCGGTATTCTATTCATCCTGGCGCTGATAAGATGTACAAGGATTTGCGCATTACTTATTGGTGGCCCGGTATGAAAAAGGATATTGCTGTGTTCGTAGCTAGATGCCTGACTTGTTCTAAAGTAAAAGCTGAACACCAACGCCCATCTGGTTTGCTCGAACAACCAGAAATTCCTACGTGGAAATGGGAATGTGTAGCAATGGACTTTATTACCAAGTTACCTTTGACAGCAAGCAAACATGATAGCATTTGGGTAATAGTGGATCGTTTGACTAAGTCTGCTCACTTTCTGCCCATTCGTGAAAACTACCGTGTTGAGCAACTCGCGCAGCTTTATGTCAAGGAAATTGTCTGCCGCCATGGTACTCCTTTGAGCATCATATCCGATCGCGATGGCCGTTTTATATCTCGCTTTTGGAAATCTCTCCAATCTGCGCTAGGAACTCGCTTGGACATGAGTACGGCATATCATCCTCAGACTGACGGTCAGTCTGAGCGAACTATTCAAACTCTTGAGGATATGCTCCGATCTAGTGTTCTTGATTTTGGAGGTAATTGGGATTCGCACCTTCCTTTGATCGAGTTCTCTTATAATAACAGCTATCATTCCAGTATCGGTATGGCCCCATTTGAAGCACTTTACGGTCGTAAGTGCCGCTCCCCGATTTGTTGGAGCGAAGTGGGTGAAACTCAAATCACAGGACCCGAACTTGTTCAAGAGACAACCGATAAAATCGCCAAGATCCGTGATCATCTGCTGACTGCCAGAAGCCGACAGAAGAGTTACGCAGATCGCAGGCGAAAGCCTCTCGAATTTCAAGTTGGTGATCTTGTTCTCCTCAAAGTGTCGCCCTGGAAGGGTGTTGTCCGCTTTGGGAAGAAAGGTAAGCTTGCTCCTCGATATGTTGGACCATTCAAGATTCTCGCGCGTGTGGGAAAAGTTGCCTACAGACTTGACCTGCCGCCCGCGCTCAGTAATGTGCATCCAACGTTCCATGTATCCAATCTCAAGAAGTGTTTAGCTGACGAGAACCTTCACATTCCACTTGATGAAGTTCAAGTTGATGAAACTATGCATTTCGTTGAGAAGCCTGTTGAGATTATGGATCGCGAGGTAAAGCAAACCAAGCGCAGTCGTATCCCTATTGTTAAAGTTCGCTGGGAGTCCAAGCGCGGAGCCGAGTTTACATGGGAAAGGGAAGATCAAATGAAGATCAAGTACCCGCACCTGTTCTCTGCGCAACCTACTTCGAGATAAATTTCGGGACGAAATTTCTTAAAGTAGGGGAGACTGTGACATCTGCCCCGATCCGACCCGACCCAGGTACCCGTTTCTCTGACCCGATCTCTTTCTTTTATGATCTAGTATATATTTATACTTATATTTTACTTTTAATAATAATATATATATTTTCCTTCCCGCCTCTTTCTCTCTATTTCTTTCCGCCGTCCCGTCCCTCTCCTTCTCTCTTTCCGCCCTCTTTTCCCTCTTGTCGCCGTCCCGCCCTTAAGCCTTGTTTCCCTCTTTTTCTTCTAACTCTTTGCTTGTCCTTTGTTCCTTCCCGCCTAAGGTTGTCTGCGCAGCTCCACGCGCCAGACCCCTTACAAGGAATCCTGCGTGAAGACCACCTGTTTCAGCGATACGCGAGACGAACTCTTCTCGCAGCGCGCTAAGAATTGTAATTCTTCTCGCAGCGCGCTAAGAATCGTAGTTCATCCCTCGACGCGCGAAGAATTATAGTTCTTCCCGCGGCGCGCTAGAAATTTTAGTTCCTCTCGCGGCGCGCTAAGAAATGTGATTCTTCCCGCGGCGCGCTTAGAAATGTAGTTCTTTCCGCGACGCGTTAAGGTTAGTTCTGTCTGCCTTCGCGCTCTCGCTCTCTTGACCTTCTGTGTCAGCTTTCTCGCGCTAAACCCTTTGAGTTTTCTTCTGTTTAATCTAGCCGTTTGCTCTTGTGATGTCTTATCTTTTGAGCTGTTGACCTAATCTGCTTTATGTCTGAAAAGTTACTTTCGGCGCCGCATGCGCACCCACCCCATTGGTTGGCAGAAAAAGTGACTGACATAATCTTTTGAGATCTGCTTTTGCCATGCTTGACCAGTACCTTTTTCTGACCTGCCCATGCCTTTTTACTGTTCCCTGTCAGCCTTTTTCTCTTTCTCCCTGCTGCCATATCTCTTGATATCTTTTACTTGCTTCTGATATCTTTTGTTATCTTTTGTTTTGTCTTGTTCTGTTTGTCTTGGAATCTTTTCCCCTTTTTCTAGGGATTGTGTTCCCTAGGGTTTCTCTATAAATAATAATAATATTTTCCTAACACTACACACACAAAACACCTAATCTCTCTTATTCTCTCTTGCTCCTTGCTCTCTCTGCCGCCTCCCTCTCTGCCTCCGTCTTCCTCCCTGTTCTGCCCTGTTTTCCGGTAATATATTATATATAATAATTTACTTATTAATTATGCTAACTTATAATCAAGACTTAAAACAGATCATTAAAACAATAATCTTACTTATAGGTTAACTTGTGCTTGTTTAAAGTTGGTTCTTGCTTTATCTTACACCGCACCGATTATCAAGTGAGTAATCTCGTACCTAATCCCTTTTTGCTTTTAATGTTTTGGGATGTTCATGTGTTCATACAAACTTAGAGTCTTAAACTGTTTATGAACTTTAGTCGCGCAGTATCCCATGTGTTGAGGACGTAGACTTGGCTGTTTATTTGTATGTGTGGATCATTAACCGTCTTGTCGGTCTATTCCGCAGTTCTCATGGTACCATTAGATGAACACGGGAGAACTATCGTTTATGATTTTCTCTTTCGTTTACACATGCACAGTTTGTCTTGTTTGTGAGCTCAATTGTGAGCACTGGCAGTCTTATGAATCTTAGAGTTGGTCCCGATCAGATTACACCCTTGTTGAAAACCAGACATACACATGTTGCGCGCAGATTTATTGTTATCTATGTATTGTATTAAACTTGATTTCTCACCAACACGCAAGTGTTTGACGTTTATTTTAACGCATGTTCAGGTTTGCAGTAGCTGTTTTGGAGCTTGTGGACACATAGGAAGTTTTCTTTATTTTGGACCTAGATTAAAATGTATCAAGACAAGTCTTTGCTGTTCGAATATTATGATTTATAATATATTGATTTATGATGATTTATGTTATCTTATGTCTACTTTGCGCGTGCGCGAATGAATGTATTTATTAAATATTGACACCCAATAGTGTCACGAGTAATGAAACAATATGTGGCGCCCCGATGTATAATCCGCCTTTGGTCGGGGTGTTACATAACCTAATTCAAACACTTTTAAAACTTGGTTACTATTTTATGACGTTTTTCCTTTATAATTAGTGGTATAACAAGTCACCGTAAATAACTTTTTATGATGACCTAATTGAAATTAATGGTTTATAGTTATGCATTTAACGGAACATCTGAAACTTGAAACACCATTGCTTTCTTAAGTGCCACTAAAACTTCTTTTATGGAAGGTCGTTTTTCTTTTTCATGATCTAAGCATTGGTAGGCAATCTTTTGAAATGTAGTCAATGATTCCGGCATGATCTTTTCTCTTATTTGCATGAACACCACCTCCTCATGTTTTCCCTCTTCAAATTTGTTTCTAATGAACTCCGGGTAGATGGTGACCCTCTTGTTTGTTTATTTCAAATGTTGATCTATCGCATAAAATCTCAAATAAAACCACACCAAATGAATATATATCAGATTCTATGGTGAGAAATCCTGATTTTCCATAAAGTGGGTCCAAGTATCCATGAGTACCACATGCATGATCGATGGTATAGTCACTATCCTTAGTTATTGAACTTATTAAGGAAAGCCCAAAATCAGCAAGTTTGGCTTTCCAGTCATGGTTTAGTAAAATGTTAGCAGTTTTGATGTCCCTATGTATCACCTTGGCTTGTCTTCCCGCTCCTCCATGAAAGAAATCTAAAGCGCTTGCAACATCAATGCATATATTAAGTCGTTTTATCCATGTAAGAGAAACGTCATTCAAATACCTATCAAGACTTCCTCTCGATGCGTGCTCATAAACAATGATTTTTTCATCCTTTTCATCACAGTAGCCTACAAGGCCAATGACGTTCTCGTGCTTATACTCCAAAAGAATGTGAAGTTCACTCAAGAATTGTTGTTCCCCTTGACCAAGCCTTGAATCTAAACGCTTTGCAACAATGGTTTTAAATCTGTCGCCCTTGTTGAAGATTTCCTTTAAAAACTTTCACAAATCCTCCTTCACCAATGTAATTAGCATTATGGAAGTTTTGTGTGGCCCGCTTTATGTCTTCTAGTGAAATTTTGGGGTTGTCCTTGTTTTTCTGTGAACCATGAAACATATTACAATAAATTGTTACAACTCAAATTGATGATTCAAATGGTGTTTGAGAAAATAAGTTACAAAAATTAATGAATTCTAATAGAAAAAAAAAGCCAGTGAAAATACATTTTACTAGTGGGAGCCTAAAAGTTGGTGACAATATTGGTGATAAGGTGCCTTGTTTAGTTTTAAATATGGTGATGGAAATTGGTACATGAGAAGTATAAAACTTATAATTTAGAAATACTGACTTACTTGAAAGGATAAAGCTTTCTCAAGTTCCTTAACAACTACGTTTATTGATGGACGTTGGTCTTGAGTTTCTGTCACACTGATTTGCAATTTCAATATATGTGTTCAAGGAATCTTTGTTGGGTCCTCCATTTAGAAAAAAACTGTTTTCAGCACGTTCTTCTTTTATTATAGCATCTATCATGTCGTCTAGTGTTTCCGTACTAAAGCATCGTCTTGCCACGGATGTCAACCCTTTGTCACCATTGTTAAGGTAAATTGGATCATAGGCCATCCTCCCACAGAGAATTTCAAACAACACTACTCCAAAACTATACACATCTGATTCTCTTTTTAACCTACAAGTCGTTTTATATTCTGGATCCATATAGTAGTCAGTTCCAACAATTGTATTGAGATGTAGAAGTTCCCTGTGTTGATTTGGAGGGAGGTATAACGAGAGCCCAAAGTCAACAATCTTTGCCCCATGATTCTCGTCCAACCTAAAGAGGTATGTACCCGCCTCAACACCGAGCGAGGCGGGTCAACCCACAGGATATGGACAAGAGGCTTGAAATCAAGACATTATGAAGGCACAAAGCCAAAACCTACGCGCATGGCGCATATCACATATGCTCACGCATATCACATATGCTCATGCATCGCATGCTCAGGCATCATATGCTCAGGCACCACAGATGCTCAGGCATCACATATGCTCACGCATCACATATGCTCACGCATATCACATATGCGCGTGGCGCATCCGCGCGTGGCGCATATCACATGCTCGTGCATATCACATCTGCGCATAAAACATCTGCGCGTGAGAATAAAGAGAAGACCTCGCGCATCCTCAGGATAGGCGCGTATCACACATACACATAATCAACCTCGTCCTTATCCAAATCAGGATTAGGGCAACCTTGATTGTGCACGTCAGACAACCTTCCAGAAGGTATCTTTTTAAGGAATAAGAATATGCTGATGTTGACAGCTGCCAATGAAAGGTGGACAACTCAGCAAAAACCATGTGCTACCACGTGATTATAACCAATGAAAAAGCACCAGGTGTCCCAAAGGACACGTGGCGCAAAACAATTGGAGGAGGCCAACAAGGCCCTAATTAGGTCTGAGCCCAATCATGGGAAACCCTAGCACTATAAATATCATATCAACTCCACAAGGAGAAGAGACTGAAACACACAATCACAGAGTATTCAGCTATTAAGCAATACATTCCATTTCCTTACCCTCATATTATTATCTTCTCCTACAAACACTTATTCTCACACCGGAGGGTTACCCCAAAGAGGACCCCTCTGTCCCTTTCTGAGGGGTAAGTTTACGGTGCTGTTCATTTTGTAGGTGGAAGATCCATCAGATCCAGAGAACCATCGGTGAAATAGCATAATCACACCCGAGGAAAGTAGATCGTCTACCAGTGAGTCGATCCACGTTTCTTCATTGGCGCCATCCACTGTTACAACGGCAACAAGATCTCATCAGATCTCTAAAAAACAAATTTTCACCATGGTTTATGGCGTTCGTAACGTTGATCAAGTTCTGGAGGATATTGAACGTGAGGATGTTAATGAGGGACAACAGTTTCTGAGGGTGCCGCGTGATTCTACGCGCGCCACCAGTAACCGTCCCTTCATCACAACTCCTAACGGCCAGACTGAAACTCCTCCAGACGATCTCACGTTACAAAATTTTGCCGGCGCGAAACAAAAAGGACCAATGGGTCCAGAAGATGAAACTAATGACCCCAAAGAATGGCTCATAAACGAGCAACGACGTCTAATGGACAAGTACAATGAGATGGTCAAACACAAAAAGTCAGCCGACTTAACACAACGGCTAGCGTTTGACAAGCAAAACGTTCATGGAACAAAAAGGGCGCGCGCGCCGGAAGATGGTCATTCCGTTCACACTGCACACACTGAGTTTAGTGATGAAGAAGTGCACAGCATGAGGAAGACGCGATATACTCATGCAGGAGGCTCACAGCTCCGCGCGCACGTGAACATGGAGCCTGGAGCCAGAGCCGATCTGGATCTGCACGCGCCATACAGCCCACCAGTTAGAGGGCAAGTGGACGTAACCACACCGTACAGGCCAGCCATCTTGGTGAAACATTCAAAGTTCATTGAGCGCATCGCGAAGGCCCCCATTCAGCACAAAACCAAGATGCCAAGTGGTTTGGGCAAATATGACGGCACAACAGATCCAGACGATTTCTTACAAGGGTTTTACAACACAGGAAACCTAGAAAGCTGGACGATGCCAACATGGTGTCACATGTTTGCTCGCTGCCTCACGGGCCCGGCGTGTGTCTGGTTCGAGAGCTTGCCGACTGGGCAAATCGATGGGTTCGAGGAGCTATTAGAAAAGTTCCAAGCCCACTTCGTACAGCAGCGCAGACACACGCGCGACCCTGATGACATCATGCACTGCGTGCGCAAGAATGATGAAATGATTGAAGACTACATAACTCGTTTCAATCAGGAGTCTCTGGCAATCGGAGGTATCACTGAGCAACTCTTGCGCGTGGCCTTTATTCAAGGCGCGCGCAGTGATCAACTCCGCCGAGCTCTCGTAAGCAGAGATGGCATGCCAACCACTTGGGCCAAACTAATGGAAGCATCGCGAGTCTTCGCGAGAAATGAAAAACAAATTGCCCAAGATAGGGCAAGAGAAAGAGCGCATCAAGCTGAGTCACCGCGCAGCAACGAAAAAAGGGGCAAACAGAACTCTGTATGGTCCAGGTTGCAACCAACCAGTTTTTCTTCCGCAGAAAAGCAGGCGCAACCAAGCTCACCCCAGCCCCAAAAAGACGTTCGTAATCGCGGGGAGGGTGACAAGAGGGAAGGCGGCAGAGATCCTAACAGACCTCTGCCAAGAATATGGACTCCCCTCACTAAAACGCCTTCACAGGTGTTAAGCACTGAGAATGTCCAATTCAAAAGCCCCAAGCCACTACACTACAAGGGACCATCAGACAGTGGCAAGTACTGTGAGTTTCACAAGTCCACAGGGCACAACACTGATGCATGCCACCACTTGAAGGATGCAATTGAAAAAGATGTGAAATCAGGCAAGCTGGCTCACCTGGTAAAAAACTCAAGACCAGAAAATGAACAATCAGGAGCCTCAGCCAGCAAAAAGTACAAAAGAATCTGTGTAGCCGAGGGAGGAAGGCAAGGGCAAATATCAAGAAAGAGAAGCGCGCAAATCCAAGGAGATTGGCGCGAGCAACAAGTCATCTTCCCAAGAATCAGGGGAGGCCCTTCCATCAGCAGTCCTCTTGTCATCACTACACACATTGCTCATTATGAAGTGTCAAAAGTCCTGGTGGACACTGGCAGCGAATCAGACATCATGTATGAGCAATGTTTCAGGAAACTGGATCCGGCAGACCAAGCAAGGCTTGAGATTGTGAATGCACCGATCTCTGGTGTCTCGAATGAAATCATTCATCCCCTAGGTCAAATACAATTTGAACTAACCATGGGGGATGAAAAAAACAAGCGAGCCGAAGTTGTCAACTTCTTGGTCTTGCCCACCACTTCATGCCACAATATGATATTGGGTAGGGAAACGATTGCCCAATTCAACGCCATACCGTCGCCAGCGCACGGCGCATTGGGGTTCCCAACACCAACAGGTGTAACTTTTGTATACCGAGATCATTTGTGTGCAGTGACAAGTACTCCGCGGGAAGGGAGGATGAAACTTCCAATGGCAGACAACGCGCCAGAGGAATGGATTCTCAACCCAAAATTCCCGGAGCAGACAATCACAATTGGCGCTACGATATCAGACGACACGAGGTTGAGAATGAAAAGACTGCTCACAGCATATATGTCGGTCTTCGCGTGGCAACACTCTGATATGACTGGAGTTCCGCTAGACCTGGCGCAACATTCTCTCAACACGTTCAAGTCTGTAGAGCCAATTGCTCAAAAGAAGAGAGTCATGGGGGATGAGAAGGCGAGGGCCATGAATGAGCAGGTTGAGGATCTATTGCGCGCAAACATCATCCGCCCGATACGATACCAGACATGGGTAGCCAATCCTGTGATGGTAAAGAAAAGTAACGGGTCATGGAGGATGTGCATTGACTTCAAGGACCTCAACAAAGCGTGCCCAAAAGATTGTTACCCCCTACCAAACATCGACGCAAAGGTGGACTCCGTGGCGCCATTCAAGCTCAAATGTTTCCTGGATGCCTACAAGGGCTATCACCAGATTCAAATGGCACCACAAGACGAGGACAAGACCGCCTTCAGAACCGACAAGGGTGTTTTTTGTTACACAAAAATGCCCTTTGGTTTGAAGAATGCGGGAGCCACCTACCAAAGACTTATGGGTGCTGTTTTCAGCGAGCAGATTGGAAGAAACCTAGAAGTCTATGTGGATGATTTGGTGATCAAAAGCAGGGAGGAAAAACAAATGCTCAAAGACATCGAATAAACCCTTGGGCGCCTAAAGGAAGTTAACATGAAGCTCAATCCGAGCAAATGCACTTTCGGCGTACAAGAGGGAAAATTTCTAGGTGTAATGGTCACCAAGGATGGTTTCAAGGTGAACCCTGAGAAGGTGGAGGCCATCCTTGACATGCCCTCGCCATCCACCATGAAAGAAGTCCAGAAGCTGAATGGTAGATTGGTTTCAATCAACAGGTTCCTAGCGAACCATGCAAGCAAATCTACCCCATTTGTCAACACATTGAGGAAATGCTTAAAGAAAAGCCAATTCAAATGGACTCCTGAGGCCGAGCAAGCTTTCAGTGAGATAAAAGAATGTTTGATAAATCTGCCCGCGCTCACAGCTCCACTTCCTGGTGAAATTTTAACATTGTACCCATCAGCAGGAGAGCGCGCCATCGGCGCAGTATTATTGGTGGATCGCAAGGGAATCCAAACGCCAATATACTATGTGAGTCGGGTGCTGACAGATCCTGAGACGCGCTACTCCATCATGGAAAAGTTAGTTTTGTCACTAACACACGCGTCGCGCAAGCTTCATAGATATTTCAATGGTCATCCCATTGAAGTTCTGACTGGTTACAACATCCAGCAAGTCTTGCGGCGCCCCGCGCTCTCGGGAAGGCTGACAAAGTGGGCGCTGGAATTAGGTGAGCACACGATCGCCTATAAGCCCCGTCCAGCAATAAAGGGACAAGTCTTGGCTGATTTCATTGCAGAAGTCCCCGAAGGAAAAATTGAAGAGGCTCAGCGCGAGGTAGACCCTCCGCGAGCCAACGATGAAGAAAATGTGTGGAGATTATTCACCGACGGAGCTTCAAACAACGAAGGATCCGGCGCAGGCCTCAAGCTGGTGGATCCAGAGAATCATGAATATACTTACGCCATCAGGTTGGACTTCAAGAGCACCAACAATGAAGCTGAGTATGAAGCCTTGCTGGCTGGCCTGCGCATCGCGCAGAAATTCGGAGTTAAAAAGCTAGAGGCCCATGTTGATTCATACTTGGTAGCAGCACAGGTCAATGGCCTTTATGATGCCAAGGAGAACACCATGCCTCTGTATCTAGAGCAGGCGAAAAAGCTCATCGAGCAATTTGACTGCTTCAGAATCATTCATATCCCGCGCAGCGAAAACAAGTCGGCTGACGCGCTGAGCAAGATGGCATCAACCAGCTTCGATCACTTTGGCAAAGATGTTAGGGTGGAAGTATTGAGCAACCCGTCGGTGGGAGCGAAGTCTGTCCTTGTAACTCATACAACCCCTTCATCATGGATAACTCCAGTAATGGAATTCTTGAAGGAGGGAAAAGTACCGGACGATCGCGCACAGGCGAGGAAGATAAGACACAAGTCGCAGAACTATGAACTGCTTGATGGTACACTATATCGACGCTCTTATCTTGGACCGCTCATGAAATGCCTAGATGCTGAGGAAGCAAGCTACGTGATCAGAGAGATACACGAAGGAATCTGTGGAATACATGCTGGCCCGCGCATGGTGGTTACCAAGGCAATGAGCGCAGGTTACTATTGGCCAGGCATGTACTTGGACGCTTTAAAAGAGATCCAAAAATGCAAAGCATGTCAGAGCTATGCGCCAAACACCATGCGGCCAAAGAACAACTTGATTCCGGTGACCTCCGCATGGCCTTTCCACAAATGGGCAATCGATATTGTGGGTCCCCTACCGCAAGCGCAAGGGCGAGTAAAATTTTTGGTAGTGGCAGTAGACTATTTTACAAAATGGGTTGAAGCCAAGCCACTAGCAAAAATAACAGCAGAAGCGATGAAGCAGTTTATCTGGAGCCACATCATATGCCGTTTTGGCTTGCCCATGGAAATTGTGAGCGATAATGGCAAACAATTCACTGACAGAAAGATATCCAACTGGCTTAAGGAATTGCGCATCAACCAAATCTTCACTTCGGTATACCACCCTCAGGGGAATGGCCAAGTGGAGCGCGCGAATCAAAGCTTGTTAAATGGGCTGAAGAAAAGGTTGGAGGGAGAATCCCATTCTTGGGTCGAAGAGCTACCTAATGTCCTGTGGGCACACAGGACATTAAGCAAAACCAGCAATGGCGAATCCCCGTTCAGCCTAACCTATGGAACGGAGGCAATGATTCCAGCAGAAATTGGATGCCCATCCCATAGAGTGCTCATGATGAGCAAGATTGATAACGAGCGCGAAAGAAGGTTGGATCTCAACTTACTTGAAGGGCGCAGAGAGGCGGCTATCATCAGTGAAGCCAAATACAAGAAAAAACTGGAAAAATATTACAACCAGCGTGTGAAAGAATGCCACTTCAAGAAAAATGATTTTGTCCTTCGAAACAATGAAGCTAGCCGCGCGATACCCCCGGGAAAAATGTCCCCCAATTGGGAGGGACCTTATCAAGTCTCAGAAGAATTGGGAAAAGGCGCATACGCTTTAAAAGATTTGAATGGAAAGAAGATCCCGCGCGCATGGAACGCGGCACAGCTTAGAAAATGTTTCATGTAAAAAATGTCAAGTTTGTAATCAAGGCTTTTTAAGCCATTATGAATAATGATACGCGCTATCTTCTCTTAATGTGGATTCTATTACCTTTTGCATACATGTTTCACACTTCCCTTTATTAATTTTGAGCAATATGACAACATCGTATTGACATCAAAACTAAATAAAAACGAAGTAAAACATACATGCGCGAACATCAAGCTCAAACGCGTTAACGAGTCTTAACTCTAAAACGTCAGGGCCTTAGCCCAATTCTATTACCTTTTGCATACATGTTTCACACTTCCCTTTATTAATTTTGAGCAATATGACAACATTGTATTGACATCAAAACGAAATAAAACGAAGTAAAACATACATGCGCGAGCTTCAAACTCAAACGCGTTAACGAGTCTTAACTCTAAAACGTCAGGGCCTTAGCCCAATAATGTGAGCCTTAGCTCAAATCACTCACAACATCCATCCTACATACTGCGCAGCCTGACCATAAAAATACCTAAACACAACTAAGGCAAAACAAATGCCAAAACATAGTTGTTAAGGTCTCAGGTCGAGGTCGCGCATGAAATTGTAATGGATATCTGAGTAACACATATTGACACGTAAAGGCTAAAAAACTCATAATTCCATGCGCGATAACGTCGCGCAAAAGAGGAATAATGAAAACGCCTAGGCACGTGTCAACATAATTAAGATATGGAAAAATCACTTACAATATGACAAGGATTAAGTATAATAATTTCCTTACAACCTTGTTCTTATTTCAACGTGCAAGCATATCTTATATTCAACAAAGCAAACATGCAATATAAAGAGATGAATGGGGAATGCGCAAGATACGAAGAAGGGAAAAACAAAATTTCATTCCAAAGCATTGAAATTTACAAGTTTACAAGATGATAGGATACAAACTACAAATAAAAATAAAAAACATGAAGGGCTTCTCAAGTCTCCACGTCGACGTCAGCCTCTTCATAGTCCTCATCACCACCCTCAGCACCTGGCGCAGCCCGCTCCTCGTCATCTCCAAACTGACCATAGTCAAGTTCTTCGTCCTGAATGGATTCTTCTATTACAATAGTGTCAGGAGCGGATCCTTTGGCCACGCCAGAGCCGCTAGCAGGGGCAGCATGCCCCGCGCCATCATCGCCGCCGCCAGCCCCCTCGCACTCGTCAAGTAATTTCTTTAGCGCGCCGAGATTGGGCTGGTCAGCAAGCGCGGATATCTGCAAATCATAAGGAAAAATATGAGTATAAAAGGACTTGGAAAATAAGTCAAGGTTATCTCATTAAGGTTAAAATACCTGTGCAAGGATGGGAATGGGAGTATTCAAATACTTCTCCCCCATCGCGGCCATGTCCGCGCAGGCAGCGTCGCTCTGATAAGGGTACTCGGATGGGTTCTTCTTCAACATGCCATATTCATAGCCATCCGTAAACCCTTCAGCTTGACCAACCAAGCGCGCGGCAGCGTTGCAATCCATCACAAGGGCCTGAAACTCGTCTGAGTATTTCATCGCGTAAGCGCAACGAGTCATGCCCTGTGAGATTAGCCATTGGCGATCCTGCGCGAGGGAAGCAACAGACGTCTCGAGGGCAGGAATCTGAGAGTTTAACAACTTAACAGTTTCCTTAGTCTGTTTCAGCTCCTCTTTGTCGGACGCTGCTGCTGCCAAGGCTTCTTCCTTTTCCGCCTGCGCAGCATCAAGTGCTTCCTGGCTAGACGCTGCCGTCGCCAAGGCTTCATCTTTTTCGGCCTGCGCGGCCGCCAGCTCCCTCTTCAGGCGCGCAACCTCACTCTCCAGCGATGATTTGTCAGTTATAGACTGGACAAGAGCTTGGTCACGCGCCTCCGCGTCCAGCTCCAAGTCGCGCACTGTACGCGCGTACTTGGCCGCGTCCGCCTCGGCTGCCTGAAGCTTCTCCCGCGCAGCCTGGAGCTCATGCCCGCGCTTCACAAAGGCGGTGTTGGCACTTGCCCTGTTCTCACTGAGCTCTGCTTGGAGCTTCTCAGCTCTCTCTCGAGCATCAGAAAGATGCCAAGCAGATACTTTAGCCTCTTGCTTGGCTTCCGCAAGAGCATCACGTACCTTTACGTAATCATAGCGAAGCTCTTGGGAGGCAGCAAAGAAAGCCGACCCAGCAAACAGATGATCTTTAAGCAAGTCATCGCGAGCGCGGGCCTCCTGAAACCTCCTTTCAGCTGGAGGCACAGAATGAGCCCAGAAGTCCTCACACACACCCATGGACTGAAATGAGCTGTCCTCAGTAATGTTCCATCTCGGGCGGTAGATGTGATCGGCTTCCTGCAAACACAAAGTAATGATCTAAGTCATCAAAACACTAATATGAAAGTCCGCGCAGCGGAGCAAAAACGAACTTATACCTGCGGGGACGAAGCAGAAAAGTCAGCGGCAGGCCCACGAGAAGACGGCGCCACGAAACCTCGTGGCGCTGCAGGGCTGGCGCGGCCGCTGTCGGAGCCTTCAGCTTGAACCTCCTCATCCTCCTCAGAAACAGGCCTTTTCTCCTGCGACCTAGAATCAAAATCAGTCTCGCGAGGAGGGCTGTGCGCAGGAGGAGGTGAGGGAGGTCGCGACGCCGCCAGATCGGCGCGTAAAAAGGCCTCCTGCTCCTTAGTAATCCCGATGAGGGGAGATTCATCGCCTGCAGGAGCAGGAGCAGAGCCAACGGCGCTGGCACCGGCACCAGGAGTGCCGCCAGCAGCTTGTACGCCAGCTACGACTCCTATGAAAAAATCAACAAAAAGAAATGGTTCATGACTTGATCTAAAAGAAAAAAGTCAGAAAATAAAAGCACAATACGTACCTTGGCGCAACTCCGTTCGCGAGGCAAACATCGCCATGAAGTCCATTCTACCCTTTTTCGAGGGTAAAACAGGGGACTTCGAAGCGACCTCCGGCGCAGCCTCGGCATCTTGTTGCGTTTGAGGTTGATCCACCAAGGTCGCCGGCTCTACAAACATTTGAGTGAGCAAAGATTCATTAGTAATTCTATCAGAATCGCGCTCATAGAACCATGAAAGATAAGCAAAGGATAAGCAAAGTATACCTGTCGAAGGCGCAACGCCGCTTCCCTTTTCCACCGCGCGAAGGGAGGAGGTAGTAGCACCATACCTCGTGTGGACAGGAGGTCTGCCCACTTTTTGAGGCAGGGAAGATAAGGAAAACTTAGGGGAAAATTCCTGGGTTTTCTCAAATCCCCTCGCCTGAGTAGGAGGATCCTGAGCAACAGGGGCAACATCTTTCTTCTGTTTCTTACTGGCCCCTGCGCCAGTTTTCCCCTTAGCTTTACGCTTTAGTTGGGGCGCCTCCTCCTCCTCTTCCTCTTCCGCGAGCTCCAGCTCGTAGTTCTCAAGCGCGTCTACAATACGTGCAAAAGAAGTGTTAGCCAAATTTGGTATTATAAAGGCAAAATGCATAAGTACAAAGGCTTACCAGGCGCATCGCTGTCAAACAGAAATCCCAGATCAACAGGGATGAACATGTCATCGAAGCGATCGGGGAAGCCAACCTCCCCAGCGCCCAGCGCGACGGAGCCACCCTCCATATGCTCATCATAGGCGGCGTGGACATACTCCTTGCTGACTGCACAAAACAAGTCAAATGATATCAGCAAAAAGATAAGTATTCGCGCAGAAGTAATGCAATGAGATTAACTTACACAAGCCGTCAACTTGGATAACGGGCTCAGTCGCGCTGTCAGCCCACCTACTGCTCATACCGACCCCCACCAGCGCCTCCTCACAAATTTTCTTGGCGGGGGATGGTTCGGCAGTCAACTTTTTAACCCAGGCGCCAGTTGGGTTCTTGAAGACACCCACATCCGCAGGCGCAGAAGAGATCGCGCGCATGGTCATGCGGATGGGGATCACACCAGCCCTGATATAGAAAAACCTCTCAGACCAGTCATGAAGGCTCTTGAATGAAACAGTGCAGCACTTGACCTTCTGACTGCGAGGAATAAATGAGAACCAAGAATCTTGGATCTTGGGCTTATAAAAAAATTGAAAGCGACGAGGGGTGGGCTCCTCGCGCTGAGATTTGCACATGAACTCAAAGTGAGTCATGCGCACGAGTCCAAACGGATGGACTTGGGATATATGAATCCCATAAAACTTAAGCACCGCACCCACAAACCTTGTCATCGGGAGACGAAGGTTGCAGTGGGAGAAAAAATGGCAATAAAGGGAAATATAGCCGGTAGGCGGGTCCGCCGCCGTTTGCCCGGCCGCCGGCAACATGCAGCCATACTCAGGGAGAAAACCCTGAGTATCGATAAGGCTGTCAAGATCGGCCTGCCTCAGTTTGCAGGGGATCTCATCCCACTTCTTCACTGCCTTGGTCCTCCCTACCTCTTCCGATGAGGCCTCAGCAGCCCTCTTCCCCTTGCCGGTCTTCTTTAACGTTGACATCACTAACGATTTCACACGGCAATGGATGGGGGAGATTGTGTTGTCTGAGCTATCAGACATACAACTGTAAAAACGGACAAAGGATGATCTGAAGAACAGAGATCTGGAAGCAGAAGACGGTTAATCAGAATAGAATGAAAGAAAGGAAAGTTTTGAATAAAACAGCAAAGAAGATGAAGAATAAAAACTCTAAGGGCTGGCTTTTATAGGCCCAGGAGAGAGAAATATTGGTGCTGATCGGACTTCACGCGCCCCCACTCGCAGGTGTAAGCCAACGCGAGCGCGACACGTGTCCATGACACTGTGTGAGGGGACACGAAAAGAAACTCTACAGCTGCAGCCAGAATTCACGCGCCACCACTCGCACGAACGGACCAACGCGAGCGCGACACGTGTCCCTGACACTATGTGAGGGGACACGAAAGGCAACTGTAGCACCTCGAGCACACGAAAGGTCTGACACGTCTCCATCACTGACGCATGTCAGCAACAACCAACCACCTACAGGGACGAATCGTTTTCAACCAAAAGGATAGAATTTCGCGCAACGATGAGTAATAAGAAGAAAAAGACAAACCCCTACTAAAAGAGCAAACTGTTAAGTCTAATATCTATCTTGCCTCGCTCGCGCGAGACAAGACACACATTAGACTGGGGGGGCTTGAAGAGGTATGTACCCGCCTCAACACCGAGCGAGGCGGGTCAACCCACAGGATATGGACAAGAGGCTTGAAATCAAGACATTATGAAGGCACTAAGCCAAAACCTACGCGCATGGCGCATATCACATATGCTCACGCATATCACATATGCTCATGCATCGCATGCTCAGGCATCATATGCTCAGGCACCACAGATGCTCACGCATCACATATGCTCACGCATATCACATATGCGCGTGGCGCATCCGCGCGTGGCGCATATCACATGCTCGTGCATATCACATCTGCGCATAAAACATCTGCGCGTGAGAATAAAGAGAAGACCTCGCGCATCCTCAGGATAGGCGCGTATCACACATGCACATAATCAACCTCGTCCTTATCCAAATCAGGATTAGGGCAACCTTGATTGTGCACGTCAGACAACCTTCCAGAAGGTATCTTTTTAAGGAATAAGAATATGCTGATGTTGACAGCTGCCAATGAAAGGTGGACAACTCAGCAAAAACCATGTGCTACCACGTGATTATAACCAATGAAAAAGCACCAGGTGTCCCAAAGGACACGTGGCGCAAAACAATTGGAGGAGGCCAACAAGGCCCTAATTAGGTCTGAGCCCAATCATGGGAAACCCTAGCACTATAAATATCACATCAACTCCACAAGGAGAAGAGACTGAAACACACAATCACAGAGTATTCAGCTATTAAGCAATACATTCCATTTCCTTACTCTCATATTATTATCTTCTCCTACAAACACTTATTCTCACACCGGAGGGTTACCCCAAAGAGGACCCCTCTGTCCCTTTCTGAGGGGTAAGTTTACGGTGCTGTTCATTTTGTAGGTGGAAGATCCATCAGATCCAGAGAACCATCGGTGAAATAGCATAATCACACCCGAGGAAAGTAGATCGTCTACCAGTGAGTCGATCCACGTTTCTTCACAACCCAATGTAGTTGCTCTTTATATCCCGATTTATTATTATCTTTTTGTCTTCCATCTCAAAATGAAGGTAGTTCAATGCGTGAGCAACATCAATGCATATTTTCAAACGTTTTTCCCATGTCAAAATTCGCTTTTTATTGATGTTTTCCAAATAATCACTAAGAAATCCATTAGAAACATTTTCAATGACAAGGATCATCTCGGAACCTTCCACACAAAATCCAAGTAGTCTGACTATGTTGCGATGCTTAACACTATTAAGCATTTCGAAATCTGTACAAAACACTTTTTCTCCTTGCCCGTCTTTTCTAGGAAGGATGCGCTTTATAACTACAATGGTGTGCCTCTCGGGTAGTTCGCCTTCATTCTTCCCTTCCTCATAGGCAAGATTTTCTTTATCAAAATGATCAAGTCTTGCTCTGTACAAAGTATAGTATCCAGTGACCCCAATTTCATACGCATTTGAAAAACTTTTGGTGGCCAATTTTATATCACTGAGATGAATCTTTTAAGTGTTCCAAGTTCTTTCCCTACAAATATATGACAAGTTTTAAAAGGGAGTTGTAATATATACTTTTTACTAGAATGAGAAGAAATTATGTTGTTAATATTTTGTTGACTCCTATAGTAAATGAAGACTGCCATTTCAAAACTATCGCCTGTTAGCTAAGGTTTCAAGTTCAAAATATGCAAGAATGCAAATGGCTAATATAAGAAAAGTTGTGGACTTGTGGCATATCTTGTTACGAGTCGCTGCATTATAATAGTTTGGATGTCTTATGAGCTATATGAGTTATGACTAATATAAGAAGAGCAGCAAGTGTTTTGGTAACGGCAGTTTTCTTTAATACTTGTAGTCTTAGGGACTTTATAGAGTATTTAAAACTACAAATTTTTTGTTTTGTTATTGTTCTTATTTTATTTAATTACTTTATTACATTTTCTTATATAAAGGTGAAGTTTTTTAATATAATTTCATAAAAAAAGGAGCAATTTCATATATACCCTTACAAATATTGAAAATATTATATATACCCATGCAAAACTAAAAATATCATATATGTCCTTACAAAGTTATTAATATATCATATATACCCAATTCATTAAAAAATTTAAAAAATGACCATATTACTCTAGTTTGATTAGATCCGATATAAGGTTTTACAGTGCAGACCATTCGATGCGATAAAACTTCAAATGGTTTGCAATATTGAAGAAGTGACGAGAGATGATTTGGTCGTCGTTAAAGACGAGAAACGTCAATTAAAATTAAAATAATAACTTAGGGTATAAACACATTATGTAATAGAAATGGGTAAAATGATATATCCATTAAAATAGGCATATGTGAAAGTTAAATTTTTTTTAAATTCCGGTAAAATGGTCTTTTATTAAATTATTATTAATTAATAGCGGTATATATGATACTTTAATTGTGTTTATAAGGGCATATATATGATAATTTAGTTACTTTGTAAGGGTATATATGATATTTTAAGTTTTGCTTGGGTATATATTATTTTTTTAATTAGTTGAATATTATTTTTAATTATGCTATATTTATGTTTTTAATTTAAAAATAATTAGTTAATTTGATCAAAAGGAAAACTAAAATAAAATTGTTGAATGATGGATTGGGATGATTTAGGGATGGTTTCAGGGGTTTATGAATAGATTAGGATCATTGTGGGATCGAATGATGTAACGCTGACGTAGATGAGAAAGAATGAAGAAATGGTTGAATGTTGGATTGGGATGATTTAGGGAGGGTTGCAGGGGTTTAGGAATAGATTGGGATGATTGCGGGATAGAATGATGTGACGCTGGCGTAGATAAGAAATCATGAAGAAATGGTATGTGGGATGACTCCCACCAACCTCGATGCCTAGGGGTGGAAAAGAAATCTGAATGCAGTGGGCAAACCCAAAACTTTTGTGATAGTATTCATGATGGGCTAGATATAGGGTTAGTAAAATATTTATCGTTGGTTTGGGACGAGAAAAATATTAGGTATACTCGACCGATTTACATGAAATATGCATACTTGTTTACCGAACAATACACGTGAACATTTTACTTTTATTTTCATTTGTTCTAAGTAAGAGTAATTTTACAATCTCCTAATTTTTTTTCTTTATATTCTAACTAGCTTTAGAACACGTGTGATATACGAGATGCTTAAATGAAATACAATTAAGCTGTAGAAATTAAATGATTAAATTTAAAAAACTATAATTTATCGAATTAAATGGCTTTAAGTTTAAATTATATTTTAAAATATAATATTTATACGAATACGTGATGTATTCTCACGCAGTTTATTCATAATCACGAAGAAGACGCACCTAGTGATTTTATATGTAATGTAATAGCGAATTATAACAAAATATTTCATTGTTGGTGACATAAAAAAAGGACATTATTTTTAAAATTAGCACTAATAAAACACGTTTTTGTATTACAGTTTCGAAAGAGATTGATGAAAACTCCATAGAGGTTAAACGAATATGTGAAAATAAAAATGTTATTCATTCTTATTTTCTTTTTTATCATCTTAGACATATAAATATAGTTAATTGAATTTTACCACATTCATCTTCTACACTATTAAAGTATATATAAATTGATTTAGTATAAAAAATAGATCTGATTTCCTAAATATATAAATATTTTGATTATATTAATACAAATAACCGCTCATTTTTAATCCCTATAATTTATTTAATAAGTTATTTGCTTTAAAGATGGATTGATATGTTTTGATTATATTGTTATAAATATGTTTTCATTAAAAATAGAAAAATAATTTGAACATGAAATTTAGGCTATGATTGAATCTTCAAATGACATGTATTCTTAGTTATTATATTTGATTAGAATATAGGTTGAGGCAGATTTCTTTATATTAAAGCTATATAAAACCAAAATAGTAAAGAACTATTTTTAGAAATCTTAAACCATAACACTGACATAAATATGTTTTCATTAATAAATATAAGAATAGTTTGAAAGAAAAATTTTGCTAGGAATGAATCTCCAAGTAACACGTGTCCCAAGTTATTCTATTTTATTAGAATATGTAGAGGTAGATTTCATTTAGACTAAAGCTATATAAAAACTTAAAATAGTCAGAATTGTATTTAATAATCCTAAAACTAAAATATTTTAGGTAATTAGTTATTTGATTAAATGATGGATTGATATGTTTTAATTACATTGACATTAATCAATTTTCATTAAAAATAGAAGAATAGTTTGTGTGAAAAATTTAGGCTATAAATAAATCTGCTAGTGACATGTGACCCTAATTATTCTAGTATACTATAATAAAGGTAGATGTAGATTTCTTTCAGACTAAAGCTATATACAAACTAAAGTAGTAAGAACTATATTTAGAAATCATAAATCGAAACATTGACATAAATATGTCTTCATTAAAATATAGAAGAATAGTTTGAATCATAAATTTATGCTAGGAATAATTCTCCAAGTGACATGTATCCCGAGTTATTCTATTTTATTAGAATAGGTAAATGTAGATTTCTTTTAGACTAAAGCTATATCAAAACTAAAATGTCGAGAACTATATTTAGAAATCTTAAAACTGAAATACTTTAGGTGATTAGTTATTTGATTAAATGATATATTAATATGTTTGGATTATATTGACATAAATATATTTTCTTTAAAAACATAAGAATATTTTGAGCAAGAAATTTAAGTTATAAATGAATATCCAAGTAACATGTGTCCCTAGTTATTATATAATACTAGAATAGGTAGACATAGGTTTCTTTTAGATTAAAGCTAGTAAGAACTGTATTAAGAAATCCTAAATCATAAAATTGACATAAATATGTTTTTATTAAAAAATAGAATAATAGTTTGATCGTAAAAATTAGGCTAGGAATAAATCTTTAAGTGCCATGTATTCCTAATTATTCATTTTAGTTATTAGAATAAGTAAAGGTATATTTTTTTAGACTAAAGCTATATATAAAACTAAAATAGTAAGAACTGTATTTTTAAATTCTAAAACTAAAATAATTTTGGTAATAGTTATATGATTAAATGATTTATTGATATGTTTTGATCACATTAACATAAATATGTTTTCATTAAAAATAGAATACTAGTTTGAGCTGGAAATTTAGGCTAATAATTAATCTTCAAGTGACATTAGTACCTACTTTTCTGTTTTATTAGAATAGGTAGAGGTATATTTCTTTTAAACTAAAGCTGTATAAAAACAAAAATAGTAAGAATTGTATTTAAAAATCCTAAATCATAACATGTAATATTTAACAAACCAACGAGTATAACGATACACACATGTATACTTAATGCCCGACGGGTACATGACCAGGTGTCTATATGACCGATTATAAAATATAGTATGTCACTAAGGTTCGCAATATATACCATGTCCGCCATCCTAATCAGTGCTTGTACAGTTGATATTTTGTTGGAATTTTATTTTTTCGCAGGAACGTTACACATTAAACTATCACTTATTTATCTTTTCCATTATTTTTAGTCGCAATTCATGTAGATGGCAGTATAAATGGGTTGGGTTAGATTAAATTGGGTGTTAGGTTAGCATGCGTATGATAGGATGGATATGAGTAATGATGAATTATTTTGTTTAAAAAAAAGGTTAAGGGGATAACATTTTTCAGTTTTGGTGTTTTTGAGAGAATTTATATCAATTTAGGTAGGTTGATGTTGAGGGCTTGAGGCTTTTCACTTTTGGTTTTTCAGGGTTTGAAACCCAGTTTACTTACTTCTCTGGTGACCCCTATAACCGTGTGTCTGATAATTGAATAACTTAAACCTTGGTTTGAGATGACGAAGTGGATGAAAAAGATCATATCAAACCATCTTAGCCTTGAAGCTAGGGGTGTCAAGCGGGTCAGGTTGGCGGGTCAATAGGTTTCGGGTTGGCGTGTTTTGATTCTTCAACTCTAACCAAACCCATATATTTATTTGTGTCGTGTTGTGTCGACCCATTTAAATTCGTGTCGTGTTTGGGTCAACTCATTCAACGTTCATTTATGAATATGAGTAATAGAAAGTGGCTTAATAATAACATAGACAACCAATTACTCTTATTCATATAAAAAGAGTAAAGTGTCGTTTTCGTCCTTTTGGTTTAACAAATAATGCGAATTTTATCCAAAAGTTTATTTTTTTTTCATATGGACCGTTAACGTTTCTCAATTCTTGCCAATTACATCCAAATCACTAAGCCCGTTAAATTTAATCGTTAAGTTAAGGGTAGACATGTCTTTTCACTCTTTCTTTATTAATACTTATTTTAGTGAACTGCGGTTTTCGTCCTTGTGGTTTGTCCAAAATTGCGGTTTAGTCCAATAATTTCTAGTTTGCAATTTTCGTCCTTGTAGTTTCATTTCACTTGCAATTAAACTCGAACCTCGTTAAGTCTGGTCGTTAATCCATCTGCGTGCCCCTCACGTGACGACCCGTTTTGTCGTTTTTCTTCCATATAAACCTCCGTCCTAATTAGCAAGCCCCCTCACGTGAGGGGCTGTGGTGTATTTGGGAAAAAGGAAAATAAAAGAAGGAACAATATCGCCCCTCACGTGAAGGGCACACTGATGGGTTTAACGACCAGGCTTAATGAAATTACTGAATTCGGGTTTATTTGCAAGTGAAATGAAACCATAGGGAAAAAATTGCAAATTTGAAACTACTGGACTAAAACCGTAGATGTGGACAAAACATAGGGATGAAAACCGCAGTTCATTGAAATAAGTATTACAAAAAAGAAAGGGTAAAAACACATGTCTACCCATTGACTTAGCGATTAAATTTAACAAGGTTATTGATTTGGATGTAATTGGCAAAAACTGTGAAACGTGGATGGTCTATATACAAAAAATAAACATTTTGAACTATATTCGGATTATTTGTCAAACCATAAGGATGAAAATGACACTTTACTCTAAAAAAAATAATAAAAGGGATAGATCTAATTGTTTTTTTGTGTATTTATTTCCCAATTAAGAAACTTATGTTCATATATTTTGCTCAATATAAGAACAAATGAATGGAAATAATAAGAGAATAGACGGTTATGACTAATAAAATAAAAATATTGAAAGTAAAGAGTGGATAAAAATATTTTAAAAAGTAGTTAGTCTAACTTTTAAAAGTTAATAGATATATGAAAAATTATAAATCAAAGTATTTAACTTTAACATTTAACACTTCTTATCTCTAAAATCAAAATATTAAATTCTCTAAAATTCTTAAACGAATTTACTGGTCAACCAACTTTTTAACGGGTCGGTTTCGGGTTGACTTGTTTTTTTAGACGGGTCGGGTTCAGGTTGACCTGTTTTTTAGACGGGCCGGGTTTGAATTGACCTGTTTTTTAGATGGGCCAGGTTCGGGTTAACCTGTTTAAGATAACAAGCCGTGTTAACGACCTAAAACCTATGTTATTTCTGT
This sequence comes from Bidens hawaiensis, assembly GCF_021521415.1. Lineage (NCBI taxonomy): Eukaryota > Viridiplantae > Streptophyta > Magnoliopsida > Asterales > Asteraceae > Bidens > Bidens hawaiensis. The sequence goes on from NW_027506535.1 coordinate 53,870, forward strand.
TGGATTTCGGGTCATGTCAAGAATTGACAACCCTACTTGAAGCTCTCTAAAACCGTAGTTATTTATATAAACCTTATATTTTCCTGGTTTAGTATAAACTTATTAAACAATTATAATGCTTTCTTATAAACAATTTATAATGTCAATTTTTATAGTTTGTCCATGAATTTAATTAACAATTTACTAGCAAGAAACCCATTACATATTATATATTATACATTACTAGAAATTAAAAATATATTTCAGTGCATCAAAACTCTCATTGGCCCATGTGGCGGACCATCATCAGGCCTTGTCAATCTTATGTTTTTATGTTTTTAAATTATATTTCGGTACCGTGTAATCGAACCGACAATTCTCAAGTTTTACAACGTTCACATTTGCGCCAACTCGTTGACCCGTCAACGCTCGGTTTTAACCCGCCTACGTTTTACCAACGCCCGATGACTTCGGTTATGGTTTCAGTATTGACGAATAACCGGCCGAACCATGTCCACCCTATATACTATAGTAAGGGATTTCACGTTTTTCATTCTAGCTTTTTTTTATTAAAAACTAGCGTTATACCCGGCGCGTTGCGCCGGGGCAGGTTAGTAAACCCGAGCAATGGTAAAACACAAGCGTTATCGAACGCAAAGGTTGTCGACGTGAAATCGGTTGGTTTCAGTCACGTGTGTTATTGTACCGTAACTAAAGCCAAAATAAAAACAAAACAAATAATAAAATTTGAGGTGGACCGAGTGGCGTCGGCCGGTCAAACTCGGTTGTTGGTAAAACACCACCGTTGTCAATCTCGGGCTTGAGACGGTGAGTCTACGCAAAATTGGTTGGTTTCTGTTACATTCGTTACGGTATTTGAACTAAAACAAAATCGGAATTCAGTCGTTTTATATACGTTTGTTACAATACTGGAACTAAAACAAAACAAAATTGACATTCGGTCGGTTTTCGTCACGTTTGTTACGGACCGAAACTAAAACAAACAAAAAAGGACTGATAAATGTTCGGCCGGTTTCGTTACGTGTGTTACGGACCGAAACTAAAACAAACTAAAAAGGACCAATATTGTACTGCAAAGTTGCCTAGTAGGGACTTTGCGGCACGTTTGTTAAAAACCGGAACTAAAACAAACCAAAAAGTACCAATAAGTGTTCGGCCGGTTTTCGTTACGTTTGTTACAGACCGAAACTAAAACAAACTAAAAAGGACCAATAAGGTGCCGCAAAGTTTCCCAGTCAAAACTTTGCGGCACCAAACTTTGTAATTATATTATATAATAATATTGAGTGTGAGAGAAGTAATGTAGAAAAAATAACAAAATTCTCTAAAGAATAAATAAAGAAAGTGGTGTTTGGATGCAAGCGGGATCTGGTGCCGGGCCCGGATGGATTTAGGGGGTGTTTGGGATTGCTTCTTAAAAGTGCTTATGGCTTTTTGGAGAGGCAAAATATCCAAAATGCCCCTCCAAAAGCACCTAAAAGCTCATAAGCACTTTTAAGAAGCAATCCCAAACATGCTCTTAATTTCAAATTCTTAAAGCATTATCGGGATCTTTTTAGGCTGATTTTGTGGCATTTATGGGCTGTTTTCACGAGGAAGGGGTGATCAATAGAGGTTGTGGTTCCTCATTTATTACTTTAATTCAAAAGGTATTGGATCCGGTTAGTTTAAATGAATATCGGCCATTTACTTTAGTTGGTGTTATCAATAAAGTGATTTCTAAGGTGCTAGCCAATCGGGTAAATATGGTTTTATCTTCGGTGATTTTGGAAACATAATCAGCGTTTCTTAAGGGTACAAATATTTTGGATGGCCCGCTAATGAGTTAATGGCATGGGATTCAAAGAATAGCATCAAATCTTTCTTCCTAAAAATTGATTTTGAGAAAGCGTATGACAATGTCAACTAGGAGTTTTTGGTCTCTATGATGGATCATATGGGATTTCCGGTGTTGTGCTGTAAGTAGGTCCGTGGTATCTTATCTTCGGCTAGGTCCTTGGTGTTGGTAAATGGTTCTCCCTCATTCGAATTCCAATGTTCCAAATGAAGAAGACAAGGAGACCCCCTTCCGCCATTTTTGTTCTTAATTGTCATGAAGGCTTGGTCTTACTTGACGAACAAAGAGTGAGAGTCAGGCATCATCAAAGGATTGCAAATTTATGATGGGGGACCACATATATCTCATCTTCTTTACACGGATGATGCTATGTTGATAGGTGGATGGTCTACTTTTAATCTTAAAAATGTGGCAAGAATTTTAAGGTGTTTTCATCTATGCTCGGGCTAAAAATCAACATGCTCAAGTTGAATATTTTTGGATGCAGAGTAAACGGGTCGGAGACAAGTGCCATGGCTAGGGTGTTAGGATGTCACCCCGACGCTACTGCTTTTTTCCCATCTCGGGATCCCGGTGGGTTCTAACATGAATAACATAAATAACTGGAACGGGGTTGTTGAGGTTTTTGAAAAAAAAGCTTTCCTTGTGGAAAGCTCATTCCTGATCTATCGGGGGCGGCTTACACTTATAAAATCGGTGCTTGAAAGTCTCCCGATTTATTTCTTTCCCCCTTTTAAAGTTCCAAGTAAGGTTGTGGAGACTTTGAAAGGTATCATCAAAACATTTTTGTGTTGGGGGGGGGGGCTCGAATCCCGTTAAGAAGGTTCACTGGGTGGCGTGGGATCAAGTGGCTTTACCGAGAGACAGAGGATGGCTTGGTATTTCAAGGTTAAGAGACGTGAATTTGTCTCTTTTAGCCAAATGGGCTCGGAGATTCAAGACGGAAAAAGAGGGGCATTGGAAAAAGTGATTAAGGCTATTCATTGCCAACGACCGGGATGGAATTTGGTTTCGTTCGTTAAATAATAAGTTTATACATATAGATCACCTTAATCATAAGTTTATAACTTTTAGGATCAAGTTTGTAATTAGTTATGTTTGACGATCAAACGTGCAATATCTGCAAATCACATGGACCAACCATGCAGTTAAGTCTATTTATATAAATTTGAGTGGTACTCGATCCAATCACAAAGACTTATATATTTTTTTAATATCAATCTATATCTAAATAATAATAAATGGAACCCCTTCGCACTTCATCTTCCTCATCACCACCAACAACAATAAGTTTTTCTGGCATTTCTTTACGTCACTGTAAGCAATTGTAAACAGTCAGTGTTCGGCAAAAGATTAAGCTTATGAATCAACGAAGGAGCCGATGACTCAAGCAAAAAAATACAGATCGAAGTATTTTATCGATAGCGAAGAGGCCAAGAAAGAGGGAGGGTTGGTAAGACTGATGAAAAAAGAGGAAACTGACACTATAGTAGACGTGCACAAATCGGGTAATCTGAAAACCCGAAGCCGGTTATTTTTGAATCGGGTACAAACTAGACCAGGTTCTAGTCAAGAACCGGGTAGGAACCGGACTTGACCCGATAGGAGAATATGAGAACCCAGTGGAACCGGGTAGGGTTTAAAACCCGAAAACCGGTTCCACCGGGTTTTCTAATTTTAAAAGGAATATGACTGTTGAGAACCGGTTTTAACTATACAACAAATACACACATACTATAAATAGCTAGGTTGGGTATAGAAGTTGATAAACCACTTTTAAAATTCTAAAACACACTTTAAATCTTAATTACGCTTAAACCGGAAAGCAATGGCAACCAACGAGAATGTTGTTATGGTCATAGACACACCAAGATGCCCCAATGTTTGAGTTAATTATGATTTGTGTGTTATGAACGACTCACAGGAGATGGCGTGGTGCAAGTATTGTTCCAAGTTTCTGAAAGCGTGGTCGAACTCCACCCTCCGAAAGCATATCAATAAGTATTTTCGTGAAAAAAAAGTTGGACGCCAAAAAAACGAAAGCGGGAGAGTCGTCCGGCTCTACAACTCCAGCACCTATTGCCGGTAACAGAGTTTAATCAGCATAGAGAGCGTGGTTAAAACGACGAACCATGTTTGTTATTTAAGTTTTCATGTTTAATAATGTCTGTAATATGTTTTTTTTATATTTAAATGCTCGTCATTAATGTAATGAAGTGGTTGTTTATTGTTAGATTTAAATAGTTTAATAACAACCGGGTACTTGAAAGACTACTAATAAATAAAGCATGACTAATAATAAATAAAGCAAGACTAATAAAACAAATAAAATTACTTGAAACTTGAAAGTGGATCGATTGGTTCGTGTTACATATTACAAGACAAACAAATAGAAATTAGAACAAATTAAAATTAAATTTCTTCAAACTCTTCTTCTTAGGCTGTGTTTGTTTTTGCTTCAAACATCTGCAAGAGACATATGTCTGCGGGCGCAGTTTGTTTAAAAAAATAAAAGATTTGAAAACTGCTTTTATGGTCTTAAATAATAAGCTAATATCCATTATCTTCACAATTCTTCAAACTTCTTCACACTTTTTAACATCCTACCAACACTCAATGTTCAACACCACCACCACCCACCACCCACCACCACGACCCCCACCGTCAACCACCCACCACCACCACCGTCGACCACAACCACCGTCCACTACCACCACCCATCGTCCGCCTCCACCACCATCCACCACCTTCCACCATCACCACCCATCGTCCGCCGCCACCACCACCATCCATCACCGCCACCACCGTCCACCACCCAACACAACCGTTCCTCACCACCACCACCACCCATTGTCCGCCGCCACCACCGTCCACCACCACCCACCATCCGCCACCACCACCGTCGGCCACAACCACTGTCCACTACCATCACCTACCACCACCGCCCGCCACCACCACCATCAACCACCACCCACCACCACCGTCCACCACCCAACACAACCGTTCCTCACCACCACCACCCACTGTTTCGGCCACCATCACCGTCCACTACCACTGTCCACCACTCACTAAAACCGTTCATCACCACCACGTACTGTCCACCACCACCGTTCATCGCCTACCACAAGGTCTACCACCACCCACTTCCATAATTCGTACACCACCACTCACTTCCATAGTTCGTACACCACCACCAATTATTTTAGCAGTTTACAGACGTTAAATGACTTTTATCTACTGTGATATATATGATAGGTAACTAATTTTCAGCTTATGCAGACGATATCCAATTTATAAAACAAACATTATTATATTTTCAGATTGCAGACCTTCAGACCACATCTTCAGTTGTAGACATGATATCAGATGAAATCAGATTGCAGACAGTTTTTGTCTTCAAAAACAAACAACACTTTAGTCTTCGCCTTCGTCTTCTTCACCACACGATAGCCCGGAAGAAAGCCTTCTTCCACCTCCTCATCATGAATTGGACGATCAAGCGGTATTTCATCTTCAAAGTTTGCCTTGTGTTGTGTACGATCCACACGTCCAAATGATCCTTAAGGCAAATGAACATCTCTAGAGACTCCGGATTGAGTTTTGTTCTTGGCATCGATAATATCCTTCCACTAAGAGAAAAAATCGATTCCAAAGCTACCGTTGAAGCTTGGATGCTAAGAAAGTCACGAGCCATGGCGGAAAGAATATGAAATTTGTTTTGCTTTCCTTTCCACTAAGCCAAAATATCAAGGTTGTGAATTTCATTGACCGATGCAAATTGAACATAGTTTTCTCCACTATATCGACCAAGTTCACTTGTTTGTGTGTTTCCCCTTTGCCGCTTAGCCCCCGACTGACGAACAACATTCATTATATTTATAAGCTTGTCCTTACACGGGCTACTTTTTGTTGTTTGCCTCACAAAAGACGACTTTGAGATTGGACCATAAAGTTGGAAATAATGATCGTAAAGTTCTTGAAGGGATTTGTTGAAATATTCCTTTGCTTCCGTCGACAACCCCGGGTAGATCTCATGCATACCCATGTTATCATATATTTCCTCGATCAATGCCTCAACCCCGGAAACATTCCAATAGAGGTTTAAAGCGGCGGCACAAGGAAACATCGGTGGTGTGTTTTCATAATATTTTTGGATCTTCTCCTTCATTGGTTTAACAATATGATGGAAAAGACCATTCTTCTCTTCAAACTCTTTTAAATTCAAGGAGATGTTGTATAATTCTTGCAACACCCAATAACTAGTAGGATAATAAACCCCCAATAATTTAGTTGTTGCGGTTTGAAAACATCAAGATACTCCAAGAAATAACCGATATTTACCCAAACACCGTTGGGAAACAAATCAATTCACACCGATCAACAAGAGTGTTATGAAAACTTTGCAATGTTTCTCGTTGGGCAAAAGCACACTTGAGCAAATAACAAGATGAGTTCCAACAGGTTGGAACGTCCCAATTCAGCACCAAATATTTTCTTTCAACCGATTTGCAATTGTTTTTGTATTCAAGATGTCTTCTTTACCACTTTTGAAAACATCTCGTAGCATATATCAAAAGCATCGCAAACCGCCTTCCATGGTTTCATTGACGAGACCTTATTGAACAACCAAATTGATAATATGTGCAACATATCAAGCATGAAAAAAATTCTCGTAATAAGGTGGTATATATTTTATGATAAACTTTTCTACCGCTTTTGTATTGTTTGTTGCATTATTAAATGACATAAAAAATATTTTTTCCTAAAGTTAAAAGTCGTTATTACCTCATCTACAATTTCAAACAATTTATCGGCGGTATGTGGATACGGAAAGTTTTCAAAAGAGATGGTGCGTTTCATCAATTGCCAAAACACCGGATCGACCCAATGAGTGGTAACACAAAGGTAGGATTCCGGTAACCCGTGTGGTGCCGACCAAACATCACTAGTTAAACTTACACTCGTTTGTAAAGTTTAAAAAAACTCAATTAAGTCTTTTTTTTGTATATTCCCACAATTTTAGACAGTGACGTCTAAGGGTAGTACGAATTACATGAGTATAGTACGATTGAAGAGTTTCTTGAATCATGGATGTCAATTCGGGGTTGCCAAAGTGGTTATACGACAAACATTGTTGAATCACGAACTTCGCCATTCTATCATGAACCGCTTTCATGTTGTAACGGAAGATTGTACCATCTCGACCCAATTCGACTTGGCCCGTTGTTGGAACTACTTTCAAAGCCTTGCAAAATTTCTTTTCAATGTGCTTCTTTAAAGTAGAGTTAGAATCTTGCTTTAAGAAAGTGCCACAAAATTTGCAATGAGCCTTAAGGCCACCATTGATCAACTCAACCAAATCCCAATTCTACCATACCTCTTCGTTGCGGTTATGCAAGACAACCCGCACAATTCGGGTCATCTTCAACACGAACCGGGTTAATAAAAACGGATGTAGAAGCCTTCTGGTTGGCCTTGTTGGTGCTTGCCATAGTAACAAGTGGTGGAAGTTAAAAAAATGGAGGTGTAAGTAAGTTGGGATTGTAAACGAGTGTAAACCGAGAAGTTTTTTTTAGTGTTTTTGAGTTTGGTGGTAAAACAATGGATAGGAATTGAACTTATATAGTTTTTGAACCTCAAAAACCGGTTCCAACGGATCCATTTGAGCTGCAAGTCATTTAACGTAAAATACCAGGCGGAACCGGCTATTCCGGGTAAGAACCGGGTATGAACCGATTTTAAGGGAAACGGGAAGAACCGGGTAGGGTTTTCGGGTATAAAATACCCAACCCGAGTATTGGGTCCACCGGGTACGAACTGGAACCGGTTCCAGGTCGATTCCACCGGGTCGGGACGGGTCCGGTTCGAAACCGGTTCTTTTGTGCACCTCCATCTATAGTAGTGTAATATGCACACAATATACACACAAAGCCAGCCCAATAGCAAATTGTAGAACCCATAGTCCATTATACAACTCTATCAACACATTGTACAACTAATAAAGCAACACAAAGTTACAAAGTTGCAAATTGCTTTCTATATAAATATATAATAGAATAGGTTGAACTATATTTTAACCATAACTAACCCACAAACAAAAGTTATTTATGTTATCCAAACCCACCATGACCTCATGACTCATTTTACTTTTAGAATTTACCTTGACCCAAAAAAAACTCATATGGGTAGATTCTGCCACCCCCTGTGTATAAGCATTCAAAAGTTTTAAGATTTTATGGATGTCCTTGTAAATATATGTGGTTAGATTTTAAGTCTTTTATTTAAACCAAAACTGCCTCTTTTAACTTAAGTTAAATCAATATGAGAGAACGACGACAGGAAAAAAGAAGTAAAAAAGAAGTGGGACTTACATGAATCCTATGAAGTCCCGATGCCTTCTCAAGTTTATCTACATCGTCTGTATTCGAGTGTCGTACTTGTTCCTCCTTTAGGCAAATATATGCAGATAAAAGTTAGTTTGAAAATTATGAATTGATTATAAAACTATAAATTTCACATCACTCTATTAAAATCAGGGGCAAATCTAGCATAACTCGAGAGTGGTTCGCGTTACTCCTCAACTTTCTTGGTGAGGTAGATTTTTAGTGCAATTTCTTTTTCTTATTCGTTATATGTATATATAAATATATATAGGATATAGGTAACGTAAAAAACAATAAGAAACATAAGATAGATCTATGCCTTGGATTAGGATTCAGTGGTCAAATTAAGTAGTTTCTAAAAATTATATAGTATATATTATTAACATGGTATAATTTTCTATTTTAGTGGTGTGATTTATTTTTAAAGTCTTTTTCACATTTCTCACTGAATAATTGTTTTTTATTTGAACCATCTTTCTCTATCTCTCTCTCTCTTATATATATATATACTAGTTTGATCCTCCCGTGTTACGGGAGTTTATTTAAAGTTTTTGTTTTTAATCGTTTTGCTATTTTATGATGATTATTTTATATTTTAACGTAGTTTTGTTTTAATTTAATACATATATATTAGTTTGTTATTATATTTTTTAACGTTTGGGATTTATCAATTGAGATGTTTAGGTTTTTTAGATTTTTAACGAACAAACATAAACGAATACGAGCATGTTGATTTTTTTAAATGTACAAACATGAAAATAAATAATTGTTTATTGAAAAAAGAGGCGTTGATTTAGTTGACGATGGTGAGTAGTATTGAAAGTTAACCGACGATGGAGATGATAGACCAGCAACGAAGAACATGTAAACCAAATAAATTAAATTAGGGTTTGATAATGAAAGTGTTTATCAATAAATGAGATCTTATAACCCATTTGAGGGCTATTACTTTTTGGTAAGACACATAACTATTGAAAATTATTCTTTGATAATTAATGGGTTATTTCACAAATAAATGAGATGTTATAACCCGTTTAAGGGTTATCCGGGTTTGGTGAGACCCATGACCTGTGAAAATTATTGTTTGTTTATTAAACAGTTTTACAATTAAATGAGATGTTATAACCCATTTAAAAACTATTCGGGTTTGGTGAGACCCATGCCCGCAAATCCGGGTCAAATGCATGAAAAGCCTCCATTTATAAATCAAGCAATCTGGTGGTTTTAGAGAATGGGGGGAACAACCTGAGAGCGACACCTATGATTTTATGGTAGACAATTATATGGATAGTTAGATATATAGGGGTGGGTTATAATAAAAAGAAATAGTTTTCTAGGAAGAGTAATAATCAATTTAGGCCATTGGATTTATGATCTAATGGTTGAGATTGGTAGTTTTTAAACTACCAAATAGTTTTCTAAAATTAAGGATTTATGCTATATAGTTTCTTAACTCTAAATTTTGTGTTATTCATAGGCTTCATACAAAACTATGTATTTTTATTTTAACCATTTTCTATATATATATATATATATATAGGGATGATTTCAAATAAGAACCTAATTGAGTTGTAAGAACTTAAAAACCCATCTTAACCATTGATTAATTATATCAATGGTTGTGATTTAATCTTGACTTTTAAGTAATTATATGTGGCTAGAAATTAATAAGGGCATGATGGTAATTTACATCTTTTTTTACACATCAATCAATATCTCATCCCTCTCTATTTCTCTATCCATTTCTTTTCTTTTTTTAAAAATTTAAAGAATATGAATTGAATTTACCGAGAATGATTTATTTGTGTTCAAAGGTAAAAAATGGATAAGACATGTGTGAAGATCTTTCATATTATTGATTTAAATATTTTATTCTTATTTTTCTTTACAAACTGTTTCTAAAGTACTTACAACAAATAATCAACATGTTTATCTTTCAATTTTCTCCATTTGTAATTTGTTTCTTTTATTTATTTATGTGTATATAGGCACGCTTGTTTTTTTATATATGTGTTCTTTTGATTTATTTTATCATGTTAAGTTAAATTATAATTAAATATGTTTTATTGAATATGTCCTAATACTTACCATTAGAAATTGAAGCGGGTTCTATGTGTAGAGATGGATATGTAGTTCTTAGCATATATTCTACTTTTATGTATTCAAATCTAATTTTATGTTTGTGTGCTCGCATGTTTTTATTCTAAATTTATTAAAGCTAAAAAGATAACAATATATACATACAATTTGATTATTTCTATTACTCAGTTACACGTTATTACACAATTTATATACAGCTTATATGTTGGTAATTTCGTTTTCGGTTCATTCAAAACTAAGATGTAATATCACATTTGAGGTTCAGTTAGGGTAATTTGAGTAATTTGTGTATTTTATGTAATATGTGCATTTTGTGTCCTGTAATTTACGTACCTAGTGTAATACATGTAATTTGAGTAATTTGTGTATTTTATGTAATATGTGCATTTTGTGTCCTGTAATTTACGTACCTAGTGTAATACGTGTAATTTGTATTTTTTGTATTTTGTGATTGAGTAATTTGTGTAGATGTAATTTGGGTAAAATATATAAGTTGTGCATTGTGTAGCAATTAAGGTAATTTGTATAATTGAGATAATTTTTGTAATTTATGTAGTTTTTGTAATTTGAGTAAATTAGGATAATTTATAATCTGTGTAATTGGTGTAACTTATGTGTTTGTGTATACAATTCCTTATATGTGTAGTTCGAGTAATTTGTGTAGTTTTGTGTATGTAATTTTATGTATATTGTGTTTAGGTAATTTGTGTAATTGGTGTATAGATAAAAGTATGTGAAAAAGTTTGTTTTTTTTGTTTATTGTGTTTGTACTTTTTAGGTTATTTTGTTTAAAAAATAATTTTGTACTAAAAATAGAATATATAAATATGTTAACAATTATATTTTTGTTAATTGTAAAATTCGTTTTTTTAAAACTGTCATTTTTTATTGAAAAATACATGAAATTTTTTTATAAGTTACAAATTTTAAACATATTTAATATCATAATAAGTGTTTTTTTTAATTTTTTTAATTTTTACATTTATCTAATTGCATATACCTAATTCATACTATTCTAAAAAATTTGTCATTTCCATAATCAAAACATATTACGTATGTGTATCAAATTACACATATCCAATTTATACTATTCTACAAATATTGTCGTTTGTTAGTTACTTTATGGATTATTTTAAAAAAAAATTCTTTTGAATGAGATTAAAAAGTTAGTTCTAAATAATATAAACAAAGATGTAATTGAGTGGTTAATATGATAGATTGACTTATTAAATTATTTAAAAAATTTGGTGGTTGTTTAAAAGACAATAATACCCCTCTAGTCAATTAAGTATGCATAATAATCAAACATTATAATATTTTAATCTCTTTTAAACACATCCTCAAAAAACCAAACAATTAATTGAATGTGTGACTAAAATTGGTTCTCAAAGTTCTAACAACTCAAAAGGTTCTCAAAATAACCCCCTATATATATATATATATATATATATATAAGTAAAGTGTAAGAAGAAAACCTCCTCCAGTAATGAAAACCTGGAAACTCAAATGAATGGTTAATATGAGGCCACATATTCAATTTACTTATTTTAATTCAATAATCAAAAGAGGGCATATTGGTCTTTTTCCATTGCTTATCTCTCTCTCTCCTCCACTTTTTTGACTACTAAATCAGATTTACAAACACATTTTTTCTCCTTATCTTCAACATCCATAGTTTCTCTCTTTCTATGTATATATATTGCAAAACAACAATGGAGATTGTTTTGGGAAATCTGTAGCAATAATGGATATTGGTTATTTTGAATCTTATTCTTTTAATCTATGACTTTTAGTCCCTCGCATACATTTTTTATCTTCCAGATCTGATATTGTTTCATCTGTTTTTTCAGATCTGATCTTGTTTCGTCCGATTTGGGTTGGTCATATGATGGTGGACGATGGCACCGTGATGGTGGTATGTTGGTGACGGTAGGTGGTGTGGCAATTTTCTCGAAATCGCCGCTACGATGGCACCATTGATTATGAATAATCAATGGTAGAGATTTCAAATGGCAAACTTGTAATTTCTTACACATTAATATAATGTGTTTTCTATTGGAATGGGTAATTTTGTCTTTGTGTGTAACTAAATCTATACTATATAATAAATAAAACTTACTAAATGACACATGTCATCAACAAATTAATCCTTACAAAAATTCCACCCCCTCTCTCTCATATTAAAAATTCCACCTTTAACAATTCTCTTTCTTACTAATAATTTTATATTTCATTTTTTTTACTTTTTACTTTTTAATCTTTCATTTTCTCTTTTTAATAATTCTTTGCTATTAATACTTGTATTTCATTTTTTTTACTTTTTAATCTTTCATTTTCTCTTTTTAATAATTCTTTTGTGATTTAAACAATTAAATACCAACATAAATATGTTTTTTTTGTTTTATATAAATATTAAATATATTATATTAGTCATTAATATTAGGCTTTTATAAGTAACCAATTTTCACGTTGATATTGAATAATGATTTCAAAAATTAAGGTTCTAAATATATTATATTAATTAAGGTTTATAAGAAATGATATTATTGGATGAAGAGGTAAGATTAATTTTAAAATTAAATTTCAATAAACTTTAACTTATTAAATATATACAATTATTTACTAAATTACAAGCATTTTTCTTTCAAACTCAGAAAAGACAAATTCACTATTAATGTATTCTTAGTGTTTATGTTCACTTAAATGAGCGGGTTTCTTTAACCGGTTAAAATATCAAACATGGTTTAAGTCAAAACAGTTTATGATTAAAATGTGTTTCGTTCCACGGGTTGGTTTAAAAAAGTAGCTATTTACAACTTCTTTTTAGTTAACTATTTAATCAACCCATCATGTAGGTTAAGATCATAATCTTACAAATCCACAAAAATATAAACACTAGACTACATGTTTTGGTTTTTCAGGTGGATAAAACAACTTATCTTTGGAATACACATGTTAGACATTAGCACACTAATTATCGTATGATAAATTGACTTTGTATTGTATATTATTCTATTATTGAAGATTAGTTTTCTTTAGTGAGCGATTTATACATGCACCGAAAAATGAGGTCGCTCAAGAAACTAGCAAGCGTTCGCTATCCATGTACTATCAGTCATAAATGATACGTTACAAGAAAATATTAGTTTCCTAATGTTTTAAATGACCTTAAAATCTAAGGTTGTCAAGTTATAGATTAGTCCTAAAAGTCGACGTTGAAGTAATGATGCTTAAAATATTAGCTAGAAAATTGGTATATGCAATGAAACTAAACTATATGTGAAAATCTAATATGATAACCGTGTTATAGAAGCCGAAATCATATCCGAAAGTAATATTGGAACTCACATTTTTATTTTTAAAAAAAAATCTTATACCTTTAGATAAAATAATTAATTTTAAGGTATGAAAATTTCACTTTATTTTTGTTTTGCATTAAAGATTAATAAAAGTTAAGGTCAATCATTATAGATGGTTGGTTTGTTTTTGAGACAATTGATTTTAACTCATGATACTATGATAGTTATATGTTGCATTATTTAGAGTTATAAATAGAAACAATGTGAAACTACTAAGTTTTTATATAGAAAATAAAGTTCCAAATAAAACTACAAGTATCGCGTATAAAAAAATATTTAAAGATTTATGAATTTCTAGCAAGTTTTTATTTTCATATTTTGTAATGTGTAATTTATTCTACCATATAATATATCTTTATTTTTTTTAAACATATTTTTTGTATTTTACATTGTATTATTATTTAAATAAATTTATTTATTATAACCCGTGTGCTACACGGGTAACTAACCTACTTAAATAATCAACATATCACTTTCCATATTTCAAGCCTAAATCATAGTTTAGAAAGTAATCTCAACTCTTCCTTCCAAAACCTAGCTATTTGGCGTCTATTTAAATCAAAGACATATATGACTTTCTTTTTTCTGAATTTATTTTTAATTATAGCCTTTTAGTACTTGGACCTTGGTAATTAAAAAATGTTATTTTATTAGTATTTATGTAAATATACATACAACTCTGTATGGGAATTTAATTAACATGGTTATGTAGCAACATATTATAATTCATACACTGATACACGTTAGATACATGTTGTTGTGGTTGAACATGTGTATTAAAGTTAAAAATTTTGTTTGATAAGAACGTTTACTATGTATGATAATTTTGTTTACTATGTAGGGTGTGCAAGATAAAATCCTTTAGTGTCTAGGGTGTGTAGGATATTATTGTTAACAATGTAATGTGTAGGATGTTTAAAGTAAACATATTTACTTTGTATGGTCCTTAAATGTCAAATGGTGTGTAGGATAAATAAGTTTATTGTGTAGGGTTTGTTGAATAAATATGTTTACTTTGATTAATTTTCTATCCATGTTGGGTGTATAGGATAAATAAGTTTACATGTGTAGGGTGTGTAGAATAAGTTTATTATAGTTTTTGCCTATATGTTAATTTCTAACGTTAAGAAAAAAGTAGAGAAAATGTAACAAAGTTGATTTATTATATGTTATAAAGTAAATTTCTTGTTTAATAGATTACAACTTTTATTCATTTTAGTTACGTACAATCAAGAAGATTAAAAAAAACCTCACGTAATCTACAAACATAAATAATCATCTTTGAATCAATAAGACTATTTTTCTTCTCATCCAACGAATTCACTTTTAATTTTGGTTTAAAATAAAAAAATTACATAATAATAAATTGTTTTTTAACTTACTCTTAATAACTAATAGTTACCATAAACGAAAATTTGGTATGTGACTAATATGCCCTTTTAATTAATAATTTAGAAAATAAAAATGAAATGATGTGATTAGTTGGAATGACTTCTCGCACTTCTTGCAGTAAAATGGCTTATCTCTTGAACTTAAACACACACACACACACACACACACACATATATATACTAGAAGGGTGACGGCGCAATGCAACTAGAAACACATACTTTGGTAATCATGTAACAAATTTAAAGGTGTTCATTATTTCGTTTGAAACTGCGAAACCGTTCATCAGTTGGTTTCACGGTTGAATCCGGAGCTAACTGTACATATTGAAACGGTAATTATTTACTTATTTTGTATTAGATATGTTTTATAGTATATATTAGGTATATTTAAAATATAGGTAAACAAAGTTTTATTTAATACGAGTAAACTCGTTTATTACAACTTTAATTTAGCCCAACTTCCGGTATGATTATTTTGTAATTTTGTTCTTGTTATGAATGTTTTATTTATTATTTTAACCCAATAACAAGTGTTGTATTTATTATTTTTTTTTTTGGTAAAACTGTTCATGAGTTTGAACTACATTTTAGACCAATTATGGATGCTTTTATTTGTAAACTCTTTGGTTCTTAAGCTTTTGAATATATCTGCAAGGTCTTTATTTATTCTTTACAGTTTTATTTTGTGACTTAAGATTTGTGGATTTAGCAACTGAAATCGAACCATTGGTTAAATCAGTTATTGTAGGTTTTTGGGTTGCGATTTAGTTCCTTTTAAGGGGTTAACCCAGTATCTGGTTCCATTGTTAGGCATTTTATCATCAAGTTCTCTCTTTTATATAGTTAATAATACTATTTAATTATAGTATTGCTAAAGTTTGAATTGTAGTAAACTCAATACACACATACCCATCGAGGCTATCTCGAATAAGGCCAACTATCCACTGTTTCATCAATTTGTTTCATCACCATAAATTTCTCGCCCCTATGAAAAAAAATTCTTGGAGGTAAATAAACAAGATTAGGAGGTTGTTGTTGGACTTGGATATATGTTTGTGTGTGTGTGTGTGCAGCAGATTAAGAATTTAAGATCTTTATTAATGTGTAGTGTTGCAGGATTGTAAATAAGTAAATAAATAGTTAGAAATGATATATAATAAATGTAAAAGAATATCTTATTGATTATTAGTGTAGATGTCTTACTCCACTTCATGACCTATTAGTGAGGAAGTTTATAGTTGTAACTAAGTTGTGGAAGGGCATCTCCAAATGCACAAGTTCAAAACGAGCACGTCAAAGACATGATTGAGTTATCCTAGGTCTCGTCAAATATACACAAGAGTTATTTTGTGTAGTTAGGATTCGAATGAAAATTGAAAAGACAACGTTGTGTGTTCTATATTGACTGTGGGAATGAACGTTGAAAGCTAGGCCTTGATTGAGAGTCTGCCTTTTATATGATGCAAGGGAAAGCATTTATAAATTGTTGGGTGAGTCAACAAAATTACCTATGGATTACTATCTGAAACTATTACACATAGAAGAAAAGCAATCTTTAGGTGATTATCAATGAATCAATAAAATCGTATAAGTGATCGTATGCGCCAGTATGCATATATGGATAAGGGAAACGCTGACGTTGAACGGGTAATTAGTGCACGTGGCCATATGAGCTAATTACTAGCATTTTCTAAACTAGAATTATTTAATAATTCGTGTCATAATTGCCGTTTTGAATAATACGACTAATAGTCCTCATATTAGTCGTCATATGAGGTAAGCAGACACTACTAGAAAAATGAATCTCGCTAACCGATGAATCAAAATCCAAAGAAGCTACTAAAGTTAGAAACTAAAATCTTAGCATCTTGTAAGTACTAATGGATCTGTCCGAGTTTTCTAATGCTCCGTTGGTGATATGTTGGACATCACCGGCGGATGTTGAAGATAATATATCGGATGAGATTTCCTTCAAAAGTTTTAATTCGTTGTCAGTGAGGACAAATAAGCCCTCAACCAACCACCACTTAAAAGGGTATTTTGGTTGGGATCTCTTTAATTTGTAGAAATATGTGTACATTAAGAGAATCTGTGGTGTGTGTGTTTATTTTTAAGTGATTATTAATGCCAAAATTATTCAATATCTAAATCCCCTTCCAAATACCCTGCAACATATTGTAGATCATTTTCAAGTTATTTAGTTGTTAGTTAGTATTCAAGACGACAAGATTAAAGCGCTTGATCTCCATCATAGTGTTTCGGAGACAAGTAATTATCAGCAATATACAGATCAATTTAAGAAATCAAATAATCAAGAAATCAAGTCGCATCATTCTAAAATTTCGATCAAAGCCACCAAGTTCAAGACAAAGATCTTAAATATTCATAAAGATTAAAACAATTTTCTCTCAACAATTCGAAAAAATGCACCACTTCAAGTTAGATCACATGATCAGACAAGAAAAAAGAAAGTTCAAAGCCACCAAACAATTATGGACAACAATATCGATCAAGAACAGAAATCATATGATCACTATTTCAAGTTAGATCTCAGATGTAACGGAAGAGTTAGAAAAACAAAGGCTGCGTGCAGAAAAGATCATAATCAAAATCAATCAAGAACAACATTGATACAAGAGGTACAGAGATTGCAGAATCAAGAAATTATTGCAGAAACGAAAGCCGGACGAATCCAGTGCTAATATTATTACAAGTTTGGGTACACAAGATGGATTTGCAGGCGTGAAAAAACACAGGAAGGAATCACGTACGCTATTGTCGCGAACCATGAAAGTTATAATTCTCAAAATTTAATATACATCACCAACCCATAAGAAGCAAACTATTCAAGTTAGCGCATAAAAAACATTTAATTGATATTGCAAATGAAAATGTTAACAAATGGGACTCACACATAATATCAAATATCATTCAACATCCCAATCAATTACATCATGAATTTCATAAACTAAATTGCATAAACATTTTCTCTAGTGTATAAATCACAGGACCCTTGACTCTAATGCTGACTTTCCACTTTTTCGCTCTGGAACCAGAATGTTCTTCCCATTTCGCGAGGGATTTCTTTCTTGATCCATGTGAGTTGTGACCACACCTTACGCTCCACGAACCCGATGAAGACTAAAATCCAAATTATAAAGAACTAAAGATATTATGATTGATGAAAGGCAGACTAAAAAATAATAATAATCTATTTGCTAAATATGAATTAATCCTACATTATCTTTGAACAGCTTGCAAGTTGAAACCTTCAAGAGCATCAGTGCTTGAACAAAGTTCGCCACTTACCTATATCAAGTCATCATAAATTTTCAAGAAAATATATAGAAAGTGTTTTTGCTTTTTAATTTACATAATTAATAAAACCGAAGACACTCACACATTGCGGCATGTAGTTGGATCGACACCAGGAAGCAAACATCTTCCTCTCAAGACTGATCGGCTCTATCTGAAAACACGGTAGGAATGAATATAACTGTTTTTTTTATTTAAAGGTACAGCTGAAGCAACCTTACCAGGATTAACATTATGTCCAGTAAGCTGCAATATTGAAAGTAAACACAGAATTATAGATATAGATCATAAAACATTAGTAATAATGTGATATAAATAACAAATAGCACGAACCATTTTCTTTAGTGAAAATCGTAGCACCCTTGACTTTAATGCTGACTTTCCATTTTTTCGCTTTTGAGCCCAAATGTCTTTTCCAAAACTTAATTATAAACCAAAAGTTATAAAACTGTTATCTTGATCAAAATTTAATTTTATACAGTAGTGATATTATATAATAGAAACATCTATGTTACAACTTTTTCTCAAACAATATATAAGCTCAAAATTATATAAATATTAAAACCTGTTGGCCCTTCAACTTTGATTATTAATATACATCTGATTGTTGTTTTTTATACATCGGCCAACAAACTTATACAACCCAAATTCAAAAATTTTGACTTTTTTAACTTTGGCCACCAAACTTAAAACTTTTGTCTTTTTTTTTGACGGCACCCTGCCGTGTGTCCATGGCAACATGCCGGTTTAAAAAAACTAAAGAATGGTTTGGATCCTTTAGGGTTTCGGCGTGATAACCCGTAGAGACACTGGGGTTCCTTAGCGAATCAAGTTTTTTATTTTTTATTTATTTTTATTTTTTTTAAATAAAAATGTTAAGGTGTTACCTAACGTGAAGCCTTCTGAAATCATGTGAACAATCACCGATCGTTCTTCTATACACTGCAAGATATTCTATGACACTGATTCTTAGTTAGCAATAATATTAACTCTGAACAAGATAAAAAGAAAATTGATTAAAAGAATTTAAAATCAAATACCGCACTCGTTGATTTTGTGAGATCATCAGGAGGCCTGTTTTCATCATACATGGAAGACAAAGAGCGATGATCAAACAGGCTGTGGTGGTCTGTTGAATGCTATAATTGTCTGAAAAAAATAGTAAGATAGATGTAGAGTTTTATAATAGTGTAAAGTGTAATATAATGCGACAAAGATATGATATATATGCATTTAATGGTAATCCCATTCTTTTTTTATATGATGATATATATGCATTTAATGATAATAACATTCTTTTTTTCAATCTAGCCCTTTCCTTTACTCCTATAAGAATTCACAAGCAAGAAAGAACGTATACGTTAATTTTATGGTCTTCAACTAAAGAATCCACAAATTGAGACGTGTGAAGTTGATATTCTCCTAGATCTTGATTTAAAGCAAGTTTTTGATATAAATGGTGGGACGGGTGGTTGTGAGCCAAACAAAACAAGAAGATTGCAATATTGTGAACCATCAAGGATAAGGAAACTCTTGAGAATATCCGATGCTTCAAATGTCATCTTCATGAACACTGTGTGTCCTACACACAAAGTGCAAGAAATCTCTGTTTAATATGTTGATTCTACTTATTAGATACCACTGAATGATTATGTGAGAATTGGTATTCGATAATTCTATTAACAAAAGATACAAGGTATATAGATACAAGGAGATCGTTCTCCACTAATCAAGGAGAATGCTACCGATTTTCTAAAATACATTATTGACAATATTAATTTCTAATAATACTTGCTAATAGATTATGTAGTAATGGGAGCTAATTATAGTACTTGGGATAAAATATGGCTAACTGATTGACAAACTTGCAACGAGAAATACAGATTTGTTCAAAATTTTAGAAGTTCCTCAACGCAGCGCAGACGCTACTTCTCCTCCTTTTATGCAATCATGAATTACACGTAACTTTATCGATTCCAAGGCAACTTATCCTTTTGGAGCTGACGTAACAAACTACGTGATCCCCAATGAAGCCAACATAAATCCGATCCGAATAAAGAAAATAAAAGGCAGTTTCATTATGGTAGTATGCCAACCACCTGTTCTAGAAGAACTGAGTTCCAATTGGAGCATATCCGTAAATGGATTTGTATGTATAGTCACTTCAGTCGTGTTTGTCGTTTCTTGAAAGTATCTTTTTTCCGGAACATGGTCAACCATAAATTCAAGTGGGATCACAATTGAAACGAGAACCGGTGAATACGAGAACCAAATTTCACGTGGCATTGGTGAAGCTGAAACGTTTTTAAACATAAAGAAGCATGTCAAGGCTAAACAAGAATTAAATAACTGATTAGTAGGTATTACACAAATAGGAGCCCTAGAATCAAATTGAAAATGAAAAACCTAAAAATCCCCAAATTGGTATGAGCCATAGAATCAAATTGATAATCCTTTCCCTATATTAGTAGAAATTGATAGAGGGTTATTGTAATTTACAGAAAATGAATGAGATTAGGCTTTGTAATTACCGGGATTGGTTTAAAATTGATGGAGAAAATCGTATGATTGACTTAAATGATCAATCTTGGATATCCAGAATGCTTGATGAAATTGTATGTGTATATGATGATAGATATAGTGAAATTGAATTGGGGTTATGGGACTTGATTAGCATGGAATATTGACTAAGTCGGTATGATCCATCAGTTTCGTTTTCTGGTCATGACCACTTAGGGAATACCCTTCGCCTGTCTTGATCCAGTTAGGTTTGCAAACAAACAGATGTGTCGTGCGTTGCGACGTGTTAAGATGGTTCTTTTTCGCAAGTCACCTACCCAAAAGAGTTTCTGGAATTCATTTGCTTGGCTCACGTGTCACGAAACGCCGGAGTAAAACCTGTCGCGTGTCGCGAGCCACCATATTATTTTGAAAGTTTAGATTTTTGACAATTTTAGTCTCTTGTCTTGCTAACCACAATCAAATCATGAAAATAACCAAAATAACGAATGTAGCTGGTATAAAACTTGAATATGGCATGGCATAGACTTTGAATTAGCATGAATAATGAAAACCATAGATAATAACATAAAATTCCAATGATATATTGATTGAATAATTGACTGAATTATTAGCGGAAGCCGTAATCATTGTTCACAATCATAATTGAATTCGTGTTGGTTCATGTTTCTGTGTATGAATCGTGTGTGTGTGAACAAACAGATAATGTACAAAAATGATATACGAAGAAAGTGGATATTATTGAATATCTTGGTGCCTGATACATTAGTACAATAGACATATTTATACACAAGCAAAATGGCGGTTAACCGTTTTATAAACGGTTACACAGCCAGCAGCCATATTCTATCTATATATCTATCTAATAATAATAACAATAATAATAATAATAACATAAGTATAATATTAAAGTTTAATTTATTCATCTAATACTATCCCCTAAATTAAACTATCTTCGTTTGATGAAAACGCTTTTAGCCGCCTTCCAGTTTATTCAGTAATCATGCACAGCCTTCATCCATCCTTTTAGAATTTTCTGAGTTTGCTTCATTTGTGGTTGATTCTTCAATCTTCTTTGCCGTTTGAAATCTTGATAGTTCCATTCCAATTCGTCTAAGTATTGCGCATATAGGATTGAAACTTTATTGCTATAAACAGTCCCACAATCTTTGGCTTGTATAATCCAAATGATATCCCATGACACATGCTTGCATTTATCTTCATTATTCACTGTTTTCCGTAATTGAGATAATCACTACATCTTTTCTTTGATGTATCCGTGATGAATTGTATGTCCTGGTTCTCGAAAGCAGTAGAGTCTTTCTTGTTTCCTTACATTATGTAAAATTCTAGATCTTGTAGATTTCCAGATTAATTTTTTGTAATTGAGATTGTTCAATCTCCTTTCTGTCACTAGTATTCCTTGTTCCGTCGCTAAAACCATTCTCCTTTCGTCGCTAAAGTTTGTCACAAAATCTGATCTCTTTTTCTTATTCTGTTGATGCAATGTTTCTTTTTCAATTGGTTTGTAGTTTATCCCTTGTATGAATTTCCATATCTTCTGAAGAAACACGAAACGTACCAGGCATAGTTCGGATCGTCTTCTACAGGATGATGTAACCAAATCTCGCTCTCCTCGCTCAGATCTGCAATGGTTTTTGGGGGTGTGGAGGTGACTGCTAAGAAATCTCGAGAATCTCTTGTTTACAGACACAAAAATGGTTATGGTGGTGGCTTTTACTTGAGAACCACCCCTAAATAAGGATGTGGAGACCTCCTTATATAGGGAAGCCTCATGGCCACCATCATTGGTACCCCTAATAGGGCCTAGCCCAGTTAGGGTTACCTCCACAAAACCCCCTCAGCCCAATAATATTGTATTAGTCCATATAATAAAATAAGCCAAACATAATAAATTAAGGTCGTAAGCCGGGTTTAGTACCATACCCCTACAAGCCCCCCAAGTCCAGTGTTGCTCCTAGGCGTGCAAGCGTTTAGGTGGAGCGCTGGACTTCATAAGGTGTGTTAGGATATGAGACGGTTTCTTTCCCCTTTCTTCGGCCCTTGTCTTTATTGTCTTTGAGTTTTGCAGAGGTTTTCTCCATTATGGTGACCATGTTGTGATCCTTATGACTAATAATGGTGCACTGGCATGAATAAGATATAGCACAGCATCATAACAATAGTGGCGCGGGGCCTGATAAAAGATAGAGTGCGCATCTCGATAATAATGTAATGCAACTTGCGCGCGACGAGACAACTTACGAGCTATAAAAATAATGAAGCTTGCGCGCGAGGCGACTTACGAGCTATAAAATAATGAAGCATTGCGCGAGTTGCGGCTTATGAGCTATAATATGATGATAATGACTGGCCCACAAAGGGCCTCTTCTTCGCAGGATGACTATCCCGGCTTGTCTTCAAAATAATAATGGAGGCACAAACGGCCAGATAATAATAATAATGTCATAGGGTGCTTGTGCGACTCGTAGCCGAACCGCAAAAACATATCAACTAAAAGTGGATGTATTACAAGGTTCCCATCCCTCGGCAAAATTATGAGGTGTTCCCAACCTATGTTGGCGCGTGGCCGTTTGCGATATTTTTACGGCTCCCGACCTTTATGTTTGGCGCGTGGCCATGTGGGATATTATTAGGCTCCCGACCTTTATGTTTGGCGCGTGGCCACGTGGGATATTATTAGGCTCTCCCGACCCTTATGTTTGGCGCGTGGTCCGTTTGGGATATTATTAGGCTCCCGGCCTTTATGTTTGGCGCGTGGCCATGTGGGACATTATTAGGCTCCCGACCTTTATGTTTGGACGCGTGGCCGTTTGGGATATTATTAGGCTCCCGACCTTTATGTTTGGCGCGTGGCCATGTGGGATATTATTAGGCTCCCGGCCTTTATGTTTGGGCGCGTGGCCGTGTGGGATATTATTAGGTCACGACCTTTATGTTTGGCGCGTGGCCGTTTGGGATATTATTAGGCTCCCGACCTTTATGTTTGGCGCGTGGCCATCTGTGGGACATTATTAGGCTCCCGACCTTTATGTTTGGCGCGTGGCCATGTGGGATATATTAGGCTCCCGACTAAGATTCGGATGTCTTCCATCGCGATAATGTAGTGGTGGTATACCACGATAGTCCCCCAGTTC
>NW_027506536.1:0-28607 GCF_021521415.1 Bidens hawaiensis
TGCAGCCTCTTCGACGCCCTTTAGCTTACGCTCAGTGTGGTCAAGCACCCCCCTCTGGTCCAAGATCTCTTGGAGCTTCTTGGCATCTTCCATGGCCAAGGCATCATGAGCCTGCTGGAGCCTCTCTAATTTGGCTTTAAGTTCCTCATTCTCGATGCGTAGAGGCTCAGCAGCAGCTTCAGCCTTGGTGGCCTTCTCGGTTGCGTTCCGTGCAGTTTCCTTAGCCAACCGAAGCTGTTCATTAACAGCTTGGGCGGCCTTGGAACGGGCCTCGAGACGAGCCTGAACTTCAACCTCAAGGGCCTTGAAGGCCTTCTCCTTCTCCGCAGCAACGGCGGAGAGCCTCCTGTTCTCCTCCCGGACAGCCCGCGCCTGAGCTACTTCTTGGATACGAGCTGCCTTTAACTTGTCGTTTTCACGACAAAGCAGCTCGACGCGCGGCTGCATCCGGGCTACGAGAATGCGGAGCTCATTTGTCAACCTACCCTCCTGGTAGCTTGACATTGCTTCCCCCAGCGCCCTACTTGGGGCGGCGTGGCGCGCCCACTCGACGCATTCCACAGGCGTCCGAAGGGTTGTTCCTCGGCGGATGTTCCATCGTGGAACATACACTTCATTGGAATCCGACACTGCAAAAGCAAAAGGCAGTTAGGAAAAGATGATAAAAAAATATAAATAAAATAATAAAAGGCCAATATAACCCTACGCACCTGTAGGGTCGACGACAGGCCTGTAGCTGCCAAACCCATCACCCGAACCTAACGGATATCCATCCAAGAGGTCAGGCAGATGGGAAGGAGGCAGAGATTGGCTTGACGCCCCAACACCGGACATACCTGAAGGACCGGCCGTAGTCGCCGGCGCCGGAGGAGGCATAGCGGAGGCCGCCGTGGTAGAAACCAACGGAGGTGAACTCACAACCGCGGCCGCGGCTGTGGAAGAATCCACAGAAACACTCACCGCCGGCTCAGTGAATGAATCAGTGAATATGGCACTGACAGCCGGCGTGGACGTCGTCACAGTTGGAACAGTTGGCTCAACCGGGTGAGCAACTGAACCAACAACTGAAGTAGGCGCAGTCGCCTGGGTCATCGCCTCAGGTAGGTTGACCAAACCTACCGTCATGGGTCCGGAGGTGCTCCTCCCCGCTCCACCCTGGAATGCGGTAGCATCCACGCCTGCACAAAGAAGATGTATAAGTATAATGGCGGAAAGTTATGCAGTTAAGATAAAGGAAGTATACTTACGGGTCCTTTTGAGCTTGAAGGTGCGAACGGGCGGGGACAAACCCGATGGAGCCGGCCTCTTCGTACCGGTCACCGTTGTGGTCCTGGGCTGCTCGGAGGTGACAGCCGTTTCAACCTCCAGAGCAGTGGTCTCAACACCACCCGTGTTCCCCGCCGCCTCTTCACTCTCGGTCTCCGACTCAGACCGGTTCACCTGGTCGGCAGTGGAGGCTACCTTCGCCTTGCCCTTCCCGCCAGCAGCCTTCTTCTTCCACGCAAGAAAAGGACCATCTGCGGATTCCTCATCAGAATATGACAAGATTACAGGAATTCCAGCAGAGGTTTCAGCATTCAGAGGGCGAGGGTTAAATAGTCTTTTACCTGGCCGCGTGGCGCTCAGTATTTCGTGGTCTGGCGGGTAGGCCTCCACAAACCGATCCGCAGTCTGCGCAAGGATGGGCAACTCGTTCTCGTCAAGAGCACGAGTACCAAACCGAGCGGGACCATCAGCTTCCCGCGGATGCAGGAGGGACTGCAAGTCATTTCCCTCTGAAATAAAAAGAAAAACAGTTAGAAAAAACCTTAAATCAACAAAGAAGACGGAGCATATCGTAAGGGATAAAGTTCAAACCGTATTCAAGTACGATGGGAATCTGTGGCGCATCCGCCCCAGCATCCTTCCACAACCTGCTCATACCGAGCATCACCATCCCGGACTCCGGAAAGCGGTAAACCGGAGTCTGGATCCGGGAAATCTTGGAGAACCATTCCGCCTCCTGGTAGTTGGAGGCGTGAAGCCTGGGGAGAGCTCTCCCGTTCTTAAATGTCATCGCTATAGGGACGACACGGGCAGAGATGTAAAAGAACTCCCGCTTCCAAGACCGAAGACTGCGCTCGGTAGCGCAGATCTTCAAACCCTTGATCCGGGTGACCAGGGTGTACCAGCCTTGGATGCACCTCCAGGAGTATAAGGTCATCAGGCGGTCGACGTGGGGATCCACGCCAAGAATGAGGCACACCCACTCAAAATGGCGGATCTTGGCGATCGCCATTGGGTGTACCTCCGTCAGGTGCACACCATGTCTATCCAGAACACGATATACAAACTTCGTCAACGGGAACCTAAGATTCCCATAGACGAAGAAGGCGGCATATACCCTATTTTGCCCTTGGGGGCATCGTACACCGTCTGGTGTGGCTCCGGAAACTCAGGCTCGAACGGCTCGAGCATGAACTTCCGGATGATGTACCGGTAAAGCTCGATGGGAAGAGCACACTGGCATTCGCCAGCAGTGCTCTTATCGTCCTTATCGGACGTAGAAGTCGGGTTCTCGACATACAAGTCAGACTCCTCGACGGTAGCTTCTGGATCATGAGTAGACATGTTTTGGAGGTAAAGAACGATTTCAGGAGAATGCTCGACAGAAAGAGTATTCGCCGGAAATCGCTTAGAAGAAGAAGAAAGAAGTGAAAGTGTGGATTACCGTGAACCCTCTCCCCCTTTTATATACTCATCGCAATGAATGCGATGAATTTAATGCGGAGGAGGGAGAAAAGAGCTGGTGCAATGAAACTATGACACGTGGAAAAAGCAAGCTGGCAACAGCTGTTGACGGGACGGGCGCCGTAAAATCCGCACCCACGCGCCCGAAAAATCGCGCCCACGCGCCTGAAAAAGCGTCTGGAATGACCATATACTGTCACGTCGCCATAACTTCCTACACGTCCTGACACTGTCAGAAGAAACCGTCGGACGACGTTTCAACAGTTTGGACTGTTCTTATCCTTTCACCAACTCTTCGAATTTCAAAAAGATTCAAAAGTAAGCGGGACTATACCCCTTACCTTGGCAACCAAGTAACTATAAGACAGGTGCGAGTACAGTGTCAAGGCAAAACCCTTCACATACTTAGCACCCGCAAAGAATGGACGCCAAGAATACCTTGGAAGTAAGATAACTATAAGACGAGTGCGGGTACAGTGTCAAGGCGAAACCCTTCACATACTTAGCACTCGCAGGGAATTGAAACCAAGAAGGATCTCCTGGGCCATGCTTGCGGAAAAAGAAATAACATCCCCGCATAGCGGGAATGTTGAGAACTAGATTGTTTGAAGCTCCAGGATGGAATTGGTTCTTTAACATAATTGATCACTATGTTTAAAACTACCGAAACCTCGTGGAGAATCTACACAAGTGAAACTCAACGCTCCTGACTTGCGAGGAGGTTACACACCTACCCGCATCATACCCAAAGATCAAGCAGAAAAGTCGGGAATTTCTGCACGTGACATTAGGGAAACCGCGGGAAGAATCCCCACGGACAACCTTAAAACTAAATCATTTTCAAAACCCCTTGCTTAAGTCCAAAGTTCACCTCACTTATTGACAATTCATGAGAAGAACATTGGACTGGGGGGACTTGAAGAGGTAGGTCCCAGCAGAGCCCAGTTGGACCCGCAAGACTCACCTTGAAGAGGGACGTCTGCGCAAGGACCAACTGGTTCCGCAGGACCCACCATGCTCAGAGATGAAGACCTTACGCGCAGTACGCTAGCTGTTCCCGCAGGGAAAGCCTCCCAATGGTGAAGTACCCCGCATGTCCCCGCAGCTGCGGATACAAGCCATCAGGGAAGGCTACCCGCACTAATAGCAAGGCTACACGCACAAGGCACTAACTCTCAATAATTCAGTGTCACCTAAAGGAATGAGCAAGGCGGGAATACTCCCGCCCAAATGAGCCAGTCCGTATGCTTCTGGAAGATCTTTTGTACTATACCTGCCAAGGTATGGACAAAATAGACAAGATCTGACCAAAGCAGCCCATGAACCAATCACAGGGTGACAGCTCACCGACAACAGTACGAGGAGCATGCTCTAGTACTGTTTGTCACTATTAGCCGCTGCCTACTCACCAACCCTTGTCGTGGCACGCACATAGCCTGCAGTTGGTGGAAATGGAACAGTACACAGCCGGCCTTGTCACTATCAGCCGCTGCCTACCCACCAACCAGCATGGCACGTGCGTAGCCCATGGTTGGTAGAACAGGAATATTATACAGCTGGCTGTACCTGCTTGGAAACCTACCTTCGGCTATAAATACTCCAACACCTTGGAACGGTAGGATCTTCTGGTATTTTACCTTCACTAGCTATTTCTCTCAATATACACTTATATTCAGAGCAATCTAGTCTGATTCTCACGCCGGATGGTGGTCACAAGGAGGAACCCCCCCTTCTCAGTGACGAGCTCACGGTGTCTGTTTTGCAGGTCATCTGAAGAACATCATTCTTTGCCGGACCTAACCCTCGTGGGAAACATTACTTAACCCCCAGATTATCCATAATCTACTCGGGGTCGATTAGTGTTTCTTCAGACCATCTATCTAATTTTACGATGCACATTTTGTGTTCTTTGATCCTCTACATTTTACATGACCCTATCAAACTAAAAAACCCTCAAAAACTAACCCCCCCTCCCTCTTTCCTTTCACCCTAGCTAAAAAAGCCCTACCTCACCCCCTGCAAAAAATAATAATAATAATAATAATAAAGTAAATAAATAAAAAATAAAAAACCCCTATTCTAGAAAACCTAACCCTAAAAACTAAACTAAACCCGGAGCTAAATTGATATATATATATATATATATATATATATATATATATATATATATGTGGATGTATGTATGTATGTGTGGGAACGAGGGATGTTAGATAAACATTATGGTTTTTTACTTTTTTTATTTTTTTCATTATTTTTGGTTTTATAATTTTATTATTATTTTTTATTCTTTTGAAGTATTTTTTTCCTTACAAAAATGATGTGATGTAAATGATCAAAGGCTGGGAAGAGGTTCACCAGTTTCCCACTTTTTTTAGAGTTCCCTTTTAAACCAATCTATTTATCTATCTATCTGTAAAGGATTCAATACAATAATCTCTTATCGTACATTACGCATGCAACACCCTTACACCCTTGATTTCAAAAAACACGCGGTGGAAAAATTGTAAATTATTTCAATTCGTTGCTATCCTAATTAACCGTTACGTCGATTCAACCCTCGTCATGACACCATTGCAAGCACCATTTCAATTGAATTGAAAATTGGGAATTGATTTCAATTGATAAAAGTTTAAATACATTTCATATTTGTTCATATGATGGAATAGATGATCAAATCGATGGTCGATTGATGATTTTTTTTATGATTACGTGAGAGATTATATGAAGTGACTTTAGTGTTCAATTTCATGTTACATGAAGTTTAATTTCAGATTTGAATTCTGAACGTTTAAAGGGTTGTGAAGTATTTTAAAGTTTTTTGTTTTGGGTGTTTAAACTTTTGTTATGAACTTCTTAGTTTTTGTTTTGAACTTCTTAATTTTTTGTTCTGAATTTCTTAAAATTTTTGTTCTAAACTTCTTAAATTTTAAGTTTTATTAGATTGTTGTTCTGAACGTTTTACGTTTGCTCGTTTTGGTAAGAAATTTGTTCTGAATGCTTTAGATCTTAGCTCTGAAAGTTTAAAGTATGTAATTTGCTTTTGTTCTGAGTGCGTTTTTAACACTCTATTTCAAAACCTGCACAAATTATCTTTGTTGGCGTTCATGATCTCATATAGAGAACGTGTAAATGGAAAAATCCAACATTTTGCACTGAATTAATTGGTTTGCAGGTCTTATACATTAAATTTATAGAGAACCGTGAACATCAAATCAATTAATTGAATTTTGAAATTTATAGATTTAGGTTTAATCGCTTAAAATTTTTCATCGCTTGAAATTGAAATTGAATCCCGCTTGTGTCACTTTTAGGTGGATATTGCAATGAAGTATTTGAGCTAGGCCTTGTGCATGGTTGTCAGCTTGAACCCTGAGACGACCCGGTTTTTCGTCCCAAAGTGTGTTACGCCAGAAAGTTTTGCTCCTGTGGTGGCACAACAACTGTCAAGTGGTAGCTGGCGGTATGGTTTCTCGGGGGAACGCCAAAGCCAAGAACTTGTGGCACAACGACTCTCAAGTGCCAGTCGACGGTATGGTTTCCCGGGGGAACGCCCAAGCCAAGCTCTGAAGCCATAGTAGGTCCGGTTAAGACAATATTGTCTGACCCAAATGGGGGCATCGGAGCTCTTCAAATTTATAGAGTGCGGTAGCCTAAATATAAAAACGTCGTCGTATAAAAGAAAATACAAACAAAATTCACCCAGTTAGGACTTGGTACATATCCCTCCAACAAAAAAAGTAAAAAAAATAATAATAAATAAAATACAAAAATGCTGAAATCCAAGGTCTTACAATTTATTCCTAACCATGATATTAATGATTATAGAACTCACAAATTAGTTTTATTCCGGTACATTAATATTAGTAAAGTTCTCTGGTAGGCTATTTTGGTTTGTACCAAATTTTGTGGGCTTAGGCCCAATCCCAACTACTATATTGTATAAGAACTTGGATAACCTATAAAAGAAAATACAAACAAAATTCACCCAGTTAGGACTTGGTACATATCCCTCCAACAAAAAAAGTAAAAAAAATAATAATAAATAAAATACAAAAATGCTGAAATCCAAGGTCTTACAATTTATTCCTAACCATGATATTAATGATTATAGAACTCACAAATTAGTTTTATTCCGGTACATTAATATTAGTAAAGTTCTCTGGTAGGCTATTTTGGTTTGTACCAAATTTTGTGGGCTTAGGCCCAATCCCAACTACTATATTGTATAAGAACTTGGATAACCTATATCCGAACTTTTGTGCTTAGGCCCAACTACTAAACACTAGTACATTACTGTTGGAATATTGGGTCCTGATGTTGAGTCTAAACCCATAATATAAATGGCGAACCCAACAACTTACCCACCCAGATGCAAGAACAAAAACATGTTGGCCCTTCACTGAAATTGTTGTTTTGATGACCAAGAATCAGATTCCATATGCTACACGTGATATCAATGTCAAGTCAGACTCACAGTCACAAGTCACAGATGGGTTTCTAAGCAAAATTACTTGCACCACATCCAATTTAAAATTTATACTTAACATTTCATAAGCATGAGTGGAAAAGTTATAGCAAGAATCATGAAATAACTCAAGTTTTCCGATCGATAATCACGCACGACGTAAACGAATAACTCTTGTTTATTAATCACTAAATATAACTAAAAAAACCGATTACAATCTCTCAAACCCTAACTTGGTTTAACTCTTGATGAATCATAACTCAATTGCATCTCATTTCGTTAATATAATGTCAAACCATACCTCGGTTTATATAGATTAATCTAACTTACTAGCCAAATATTCCAATGATAACTACAAAACAATTAGGAAACATATTGTAATTACGAAACATAACAAACTATGACCTACTTGTCAATATTGCTCTCTCATTTCACCGACACATGACTTTGAGCCGAAATCATATCCAACAATAACTATTTATTTAGAGGTTTCGAAGTTTCACGTTACCTTTTTGTTTAGATTTGCTATTATCCTGTATTTTACCTTTTATATTTTTTGATAATCTACTATTATAATAACAAAAATAATAGTTGAACCACATTAACCCTAATTGGCCTAATATTGTGCCATGTGGCACCCTATCCTTGAAGCTTTAGCTCATTAATATTACCAATTAAAATTAAAATGAAGAAATAAAAACCTTCCTTATACATAACTAAACGTATTCCTTGATTTTTTAAATATTTAGTTATTAAATTAGTCATCAACTAATCATAATAGTTGTTTTGACTTCTTTCTTCTATGGAAACAAAATTTCATTATCAATTAATAATTAGTGATTTCCTTTAAGTTATGTACCACTAATTACGTAGACAAATAATATTAGCTATTAACTTATCGTAAAATTTGTTTATTTCTATAATAACCTTTTGAATTTCAGTATCAGCAACAACTTCAAAAACTAAATTTCTTTGGTTTCCTTCATTCCTTACTACTAAACACCTTTATTTGATAGTGTCCGTATCACAAACACACCTGAAGAAACTTTCATAGCTCTACTCCTCCTCAATCAATTTACTTCAATTACAACAAGTCCTACATCCAAGTACGTATTTTATATTGCGCATCATATATTAATACAGTATTCTTCATACTTTTAAGCATGTGTGAATTACATGTATATCAACTAGGTGTCTTCTTAGTTGCCTTTAAAACCGTTAAACCGGCCAAACTTATCATTTTGAAATGAAACTCGCCTTTATATAGTGTTATACATATTTTATATACTTGGGTTAAAAGCGTTGTATTGTACGTGGTTTTTATATAAAATTTACATGTACCTATTGGGTAATTTACATTTACCTATTGGGTGATAATTTTTTATAGCTTCCATATAAAACATGCATAAACCATTTCATCACTTTATAACTAAATAAATTAATATGTAACATAAAAAGTAATTGCTCGTTAAACTAGAATATTAAAATGAAGTTGTTTATAAAAAAATGACCGTTCGTCACAGATACAACAAACATGAAGGTGGTACCCACTAAAAAATTGTGTAAAATCATGACGAACGGTTTGGTTTATGATTTTTATAATTCCGGATCGTATAAACCAAATTGGACTGTACGAGGTGGTTGGTCAATTTTAATTTATGTCATGTTGTTTACGCGTAATGCTATTTTATACTTCTTTTACCATTCATATGATTCCTTTATATATATAAATGTATATTTTTGTCAAATTATAAGGCGATGTCTAAAAGATCAAAAGCTCACCTTATAAGTTTGAAGAACAATGTTTCTAGCAGGAGTTATACAATAAAGTATCATTAGTCTACCTGCTTATAATTAAATTTTGGGATATGTTTATTTTATATTTCAACTAACATATAACATTGTACCTATTTTTTTTAATGCTTCAGTTGATGCATCTAAAAGTCCGTTGTCAAACATTTCAAATAGCATTCCATCGTTATTAATTTTATTAA
Source organism: Bidens hawaiensis (assembly GCF_021521415.1). Classification (NCBI taxonomy): domain Eukaryota; kingdom Viridiplantae; phylum Streptophyta; class Magnoliopsida; order Asterales; family Asteraceae; genus Bidens; species Bidens hawaiensis. The sequence goes on from NW_027506536.1 coordinate 9,190, forward strand.
CTTAAATTTAATTTGAAAAAAAAAATTAAATTTACCAAGCATATTTCCTTTAATTATATCTTTCTTACGGTCTTTAATATGAACAATGCCTATTATAGTCTGTTGTTGCAGAAAAAAGAAAACAATGAAAACTCATCCTTAATATAATAAAAAAAAATATGGTTGTGCCACTTGGCAATTAATTGGACTATCTTTATGGCACTTTTAGGTTCCAAATAAAACTATATTACATCTCACATTGCTCCAATGAGGAATCAAGAAGGAAGCCAACATTTATAAAAGACAAGGTGGTGCATCAAACTTATCATTATCATTAGGCGACACATGAACTATTGTGTATAGCTACTTATCTTTAAAAATATTTAATGTTATCCCAACTGGTTTTTTCGGGTTCTTTTTGCCGTTTGAAAGCTGGTTTGCGAACAACCAACCATTTATATTTTATAATTTTGATTTATTTGTTGGTTGGACGACTAATATGGTCCAGTTTCTAAACACTGCTTTTATCTCAAATGGGTTAAAATATTAAATTAGTTGAATTTTATTTGTTAACAAAAATCAAAATGATGTGCTATTTATTATAAATGAAATAACTAGATAAAAGTGACTGCAAATCAACCCGACCCGCCTATTTCGAAACTTATATTAATAATGATGTGCTTTAATCTAGATATGACATACTAAATGTGATTATATAAAGCCAACCTTAAATAATCTTTTTTCTTTGATTAAACCACTTTAAAAATTGTGAAATTTTTAACATACTTTGGGACCGGGTTATTCTTCAAAATTTAATTTTGAATATACTTTCTACAAAAAAATTTGTTTAAAGTTTCATTTCAAAAACATAAGTATCAAATATAATTTATTTTTCTAATAACTTGATTAAACAAACTCGAATCAATCCATTCAAAACTAAACGGGTCGAAATTGCCACAATATATAATGGATCATTTTGAGTTGCTAACTAACTATATTGATTGCATGTTTTATATAGTTCTATTTTTTATTGACTATATGTTTTTGAATTTCCAAATGACTATAGTGACCTTTTGTTTTGTATAACAAATAAAAGGATTTTTGTGACACTTAAGACCTAATTTGACTATCTTTGTGTCACTTGACACCTTAAGGTTCAAAAGAAAACTATACCTAGAGAGAAATAAAAGAGAAAGCAAAATGAGTATTTACATGTATTTTGTACAGTTTAATATTCTACATCATTTGATAAAAACACAGATAAAAATGAAGACATAATATATATATATATAGAGAGAGAGAGAGAGCGAGAGAGAGGCCGGGGGGGGGGGGGTGATAGATACGGTAAAATTACAAATAAAACAATAAATGTTGTATAAAAAGAAATATATAGATAATTGGAATTTTCGTTTTCATATTGTTTAATATGTAATATAATATACAATATAATACATATTTATATAAACATTTAACACATTTTTTGCTTTTCTTATAATGTCGTTGTTTGAATAACTTTATTTATTCCAACCCAGTTGCACACGGGTACGTAACCTTGTTAACTATTATATAATTTCATAAAATTATAGGGCGTGTTTGGTTAGCATAATTTATATAAAATTGAAGTTTGTCTAAGCAACTGAAATTAAAGAGATTGGAATTTGATTTTTGAAATTTGCGTAATGAATTTAAAGTTAAAGGGTGTGACAATGAGTAGTGGGTGTGACGACGGTCGAGTGCTTGTAGATTACAATTCTTTGATTAAATTCCTTTACAATTTGGAAGAAATGTTGAATTGCTTTACCTAAAGGAATTTTAGTGATTTAATTTCGATTCTAATTCATTTGTCATCTGTTGGAACTTATTCCGTAAGGGTAAGGTTCCTAACAAGTTCAAGAGAGAATGGAGATCGGTATTAAGTTGATATGCCAAGAAGTGAGTGAGTATTATGTTCTATTTGTCCTCCCATTACATTGTTCTCCTCTCCTCTTTTATAGAGGAGAGTATTATACACATTATCTACCGGATACACTAGTATTACACAAGTCCCTCGGTCCATCCGGTTTTCCTTTGTTCCGACGAGTTCGTAGATCTTTATCCCACGGTTCCTGCCTCTTATCCCGGGACACGCGTGCATCAGGCCACCCGCCGGATCCGACGTGTAGCATGTGCGGTTTCCCTCGCAAACCGGTTCCCTCCAAGTGAGCTTCTAGAATGTCTGGGCTACCGGGCTTCTTGTTGTTGGGCTCGTTGTTGTTATTGGGCTGTAGCCTGCTCATGAGACCTGTCTCGTGGGTAGGCTCTTCAAGTCCCCCCCAGTCTATTGTGCTCGTTATTTATGACGAGTATAATGGACTTATATCAGTTCTCCGCTATAATTTTATGCCGACACTTTTTTTTATCCTCCGGAAGTGTCTGCTTATGTTGTTTCCTCTGTTAACCCGATTTTTGTGTTATCTTAAACGACTCAACACCTCTCTATATATTTTCTAAAGACATTTTCCAAATCTTCGCACTTTCTTCATAAGGTTAGTGCCGGTATCCTTTATTGAGATCGCCATCACCTTACCGGTTGTTAAAGTAAGAATGATATTGTTGGGTTCCTTTCTAGGGTAGCTTCATTAAGTTTCCCCGTTTATGGTAAGGGTGATGAACCAACTCAGACTTTTCCTTGACTTAAATTATCCAATCCCCTTTTTATTTTTTCAGCCCATCGCCCGACCCATACATAAACTGGCGATAGTTCTGAAAAAGCTTCTCATGCTCCCCTAAAGATTTGATGATACCTTTCGACTCGCTAGCCTTTCTCATCACTGCCTTTTCCTTTTTCTTAGTTTCAAAATTGCATTTCCTATCTCCTTCTTTCCTGGTTGGTAGGATGCTTGGTTGGAGTAACTATAACTCCCCAAGTATTTTGGTTTCTTCTGGGCTTTCCTAACTTGGACTCATCATGGGTCTGAGTTCCATTTTCATAGCAGGCTTTGCAAGTCCCCTAGTCCTTATTCTGATATGAACAAAAGACTAATGTAGTCCTAGCTCATCTATCACATACGGGATAGGTTCATCCCTTTTAAACATACTCATTGGACCAGTTTCGGGCGAGATCCTCTTTTAATATTTTGGTTAAGGTAGATGATACTTAGTTCACATGATCTTGATCCAATTCTCTTGATAATTTAAATCTACTTTGATAGAAACACGCGGTCCTTCTTCTGTTTTGACTTATCAAATTTGTACCCAGCATGGTCGAGATGGAGAAGTCATGGATGCGACAAAGATTACACATCTCTAAAATCATCCCCATACAGTAGGCCCAATCCTGTATTACCTCTTCAAGTCCACCAGTCCCTTATGCTAATTATTTATGATTGGGATAAGGGACTTTTAAGCCCCAAATCATCCCCATAACTAAAGCGTAGACAATTCCAATGTGATAATTAATAATGAAAATGTATCAAACCACTAGCATTAATCATGGTGATCTTTCTATATGTTTCTTATGCAAGTTCTTGTCGGTTAAGATGAATAAATCACATTAAAGATGTGAGTGGATATTGCATTTCGACTCCACGGTGCATTTGAGCACATTTTGGGTTATACCTCCTGCTTGGGGGAGGGGGTGTAAGTTCCAAATCTTTTAGAAGGAGCTATTTTCCTCTGGGGAAATTATAATTATTAAGCCTCATAGATGGGGCTATTTTGTATATGGATCCAAGCCCCTCAACTGGGCCTTCCCTTCACACCCATGAAGAAGAATTTATGTCATTTTCCCATTATGGGAATTATATGTATTATGCCTCTTAAAGAGGGTTTTATCCCACATGAGGGAATTATAAGTATTGTGCCTTTTAAAGAGGGTTTTATCCCACATGGGGGAATTATAAGTATTGTGCCTCTTAAAGAGGGCTTTATGTCTTAAAGAGGGCTTTATCCCACATGGGGGACTTATAAGTATTATGCCTCTTAAAGAGGGCTTTATCCCACATGAGGAAATTATAAGTATTATGCCTCTTAAAGAGGGCTTTATCCCACATAGGGAAATTATAAGTAATGATCGACCAATTATATTTGTTAGTCATAAATATAAAAGCGTATTTTTAATATACGTTAGGAGCCTTACACATGAAGGATGATGAAAGGGGCTAATGGGAGGGGCCCACTCCCTTATGATAAAAGTTAATATTGATGTGGAGGTTTCTTCCCCTTGCAAAATTCTTGGGATGCTAAGTGCTGTTACAGGAGGCTTTTTCCTTTCATAGAGACTTTATCACTCTTCAAAATGAGACTCTTCTTCTTTAAAATGATAACTCTTGAAACATGAGGTGTTGCTGTAGAAGACTTTCATTCTTCTTGGAAGGGACTTTCAAATACCTCTTTCATTGGAAAGGGACAATTTTTCTTGGAAGTCTCTTTAAGATGGCGATTTCTTTATGAGATACGTCTTTATGCATAAAAGCTGATGTATGGGTTCCCCTTTGCCTTAGTAAAGAGACTTTAATGACGAAAACCCACGACACAATGGTGCACTGTCAAATTAGTCAAAGTTTGTTGTACTCATTTTCTTATAATAGAGCTGCAAACTTCGATCATCACACACACTCTCGCACTCGAGAACTTACTAGTACTCGCATTCACTGTTATCACGATCAAGTTTGAGCTCCACCATTGTAATCACCTTTATTATTAATAAACCGGTGGTGATAGTTTTCACCGCCCGGGGTTTTTTGCTTGTTATCTTAAGGATAACGGGTTTTATCCTCGCAACAAATCCTCGTGTTCAAGTACTTTTGCGTTCATTTCATACAAGCACCTAGTCCCGGTTACTAATTTGGTTACGAAATCATTGTTGTTAATTTTTGACCAAAACACTTCCTTCATTGGAAAGGGATGTTTTCCTTTGTAGAGAAATATTGTACAAATAATATTTTTTCTTTCTAGAGGGAAGTTTTGAACACCTCACCCCTAAGAAAAGGCATCTTCTTTTTTGAAAAGGTTCTTGTAATATGGCAAGGGGCTTCGGTATGGGTTGCCTGGGAGAAGTGTTTGGGAGAAGCATCTTTATGAATGGATTGTTTTGAAAGGAGGTTTCCTTCTTGGAAGGGGCTCTGTTATGACTTGTTTGTCTTGGAAGGGGCTTTGTTATAAATGAATGTTTTGAAAGGGGCTCTCTCTCTTCCATTAAGATAATATGGATATAAAGATTTCTTCATCATAAGAAACTTTTGAAATGATAAGTGTTGCTGCCGAAGGCTTTTCCTTTCTTCATCGATAGAACTTTTCGAATAGCCATTCGTTAGAATGGGGTTACTCTTTTTTTAGTGAAAAATCTTGCAATATGAAAAAAGTTATGAAAAGAGGATTCCTCTTTTATGGAAGGAACTTTTAAGCATGCCCTATCATGGGAGGGGATTCTTTTTGAGAGAATTCTTGTAATATGGAACATTGCAGTAGAAATAAGGTTCCTTCTTTGTGGAAAGAACTTTTTCGTTCACCCCGTCTTATGGAAGGGGGCTCTTCTTCTTGGGAGAGCACCAAAGATGCGAGACATTATGATGTTCGTGAAGCTATGTTTTGACGTGGTCTTAATTTCTTTGAGATGGTACTAACAGATTAACACTTCTTGAAGTTACTTTCCATATCTGAAACTTCCTTTATTACTTATGAGCTTTATATTATGCCCAATAATTTGGTGCTTGTCTTGTTTGACCGAGTTCTTTAGAACGAAAGTTGTCACCTTGATGCTTCAAAGATCATATATCCCAAGTATTCCCATCAAGGTTGAATGTGGTTTGTTGGAGTCGGTCTTGCTTAACTAAAGTTGGTGGTGCACCTTTGACGGTGAATAGTGATATGGCTTCCCTTTTCTGGAATGGACTTTTCAAATTCTCGATCCCTTGGGGAGGGTGTTGTTCCCCTCTTTACTCGCAGTACCTCAGGAGAGAGTCTTTCTTCTTGATAAATACTTTCAAATATGTAATAATTTGTTAATTAACGATTCAAGATTTCATGCATAGCAAACTCAAGAAATTGTCTCCCATATGGGATATCTAAGTATGCACTATAAGCCTTATAATATGCAAAACTTTTACGACCTTATTTCAGACCTTATCCTTCCCCCCCCCCCCCTTTTTTAAATAAAAAATAAAAAAAGATTGTTAACTTGACAATTGTTTTCAGTTATGTTATATAATAGGCTGGTATTAGTTTAATATGCAAGGATATAATATTTTTCATCAAACATTTTTATTTATTTGCTTGTATACGTTTTGTATTCTTTTCAAGAAAATGTTTTAAACTACAAATGTAAGAAACGCTCAATGTATAGTAGGTGTTAGGGATTTGACCATGGACGTTGAGTCCCTAATTGAACACGAGTGATGTTTCTTGGACTCATCGGGGTATGGTTCGGTAAGGGATCTTGTTCTAAATGAATTATTTTGTGGGGAGGTTTGTTCTAGAGAGACTGTTTAGTAGAGGGCCTCGTCAAGAAGAAATTGTTCAGCAAGGGGCTTCATTCTGAATGAATTTTTAAGTATGGAGCTTCATTATGAAGGATTTGTTTAGTATGGAGCTTTGCTTTGAACAAACTGTTTAGTAAGGGACCTCGTTTTGAAGGTATTATTTTGTAAGAGGCTTTGTTCCAAAGGTATTTTCAGTAAGGGGCTCCGTTCTAGGGAGATTTTTTAGTGAATGACCTCGTTCTAAATGAATTATTTTTTAAGAGGGTCTGCTCCAGAGAGATGGTTTAGTAGGGGAGGGAGGGAGCGTTCAGGAGAGATTGTTCAGTAATGCAAAAAGTTTAGCAGGGGGCATCATTCTTAAAGAATTGTTAAGTAGGGAACTTTTTTAGAAGGGCCTTCATATTAAAGTAATGGCTCAGGACACCCCCTAAGAAGAGGCTCGCCTTCAAACTTTAACAATGTTTAGAATACAAATAAAGTTCAATAATGTATGGGGCAGGTAAGGCTTGTCCAAAAAGATGTATGCTTATGGGTTAAGTCACATCAACTTTTAAAAGACAAATTTCCCATCATCCTTCCTTGTTAAACGTGAAGTTTGTGTTTGAAGAGTCAAACATACATGCCTTCCCATATGACCATGCCTCCTCTTTTGCAACATATTAATATTAAAGTAATAATTTACAAAAGTGACTTGACAACTTTTTATAATAACAAAGACTTTACAAAGTAGGTAATCGTATGATTTGACCTCACTTTTCTTTCCTTCTTTATTATTTTACTTTTTATATTTAGACACATTTTTTTTTCATATAGAAATTCATGCTTTGGATCTGGTGGAACGTCAAGATTTAATGATAGTATAAAAAAAATTCTTATAACCTATATGGTGTGTTAAAGTAACTTTAAACAAGATGAAGAGTCCAAACCGATTACTTTCATTAGGAGTGGAGATACCGGTTAAGTGTCTCTGGCGTCACCGTAATAAAAACCATTCCGCAATATCGCAAGGCTTTTTTGTCCCTTTGGACATAGTCCAACTAGAAGACTTGTTGTCCTAACTAAATAGGCTTGAACGTGCGCGGATGAGGGCTCCAAGCTGAGTTGAAATGGTGCGAACAGGGGCAGAATGGGCTCAAATCGAGCTTATTTACTCCCCCATTTATACTAAACATGTGTAGATCTAAATATCATGTAGACACTTGAAGTTTTCTTCATACTCTTGCTTTTCGACGCTTGCTAAGCGTATCGGTGAGTTCGTATGAACTCCGAGGTTATCTTGGGTCTTTCGGCCGTATTGTCTTCAACCTCCATATCGTCTTCATTTTCGAACAAAACTGGTCCATCGGTGTTCTTTATATCTTCCCGGTATGGATGTGCACTTGTGGGCACTATGGACTTAGCGACGGTGCTAGTTACGATGGAACCGGGGGGCAGTTGCGGTGGCTTGTCGCCGGAGTGGCTGGATTAGTAAAAGAAAACGAGCATGTGTCTTGTTGGTTGAAAGCAATCGTCATGTCTGACTTCTCAAAACTCGCTGGAGGATATTTCCAGATCCTTGACTTCACGGAATACTCCGAAAAGTAGGGAAAAAGATTCCGGCGACGGATATAACGCCGGAGACCCTGAACTAGGTTGGTGCTTGTTTACCTAAACAGTGGACGGACAAACCAAAACATTTTTGCCGGTGAGACAACGGTGGTGGCGGCGGATTTGATCGACCATTCTTCTAGAGGTTTAAATGAGACCCATGATCAAGAGGTCCCACGGATGAAGCCAATGTTGGAACCTATTCCAAAAGGGTAAGGTTCCTAACAAGCTCAAGAGAGAATGGAGATCGGTTAAGTTGATATGCCAAGAAGTGAGTGAGTATTATGTTCTATTTGTCCTCCCATTACATTGTTCTCCTCTCCTCTTTTATAGAGGAGAGTATTATACACATTATCTACCGGATACACTAGTATACACGAGTCCCTCGATCCATCCGGCTTTCCTTTGGTCCGACGAGTTCGTATATCTTTATCCCACGGTTCCTGCCTCTTATCCCGGGACACGTGTGCATCGGGCCACCCGCCGGATCAGACGTGTAGCATGTGCGGTTTCCCTCGCAAACCGTTTCCCTCCAAGTGAGCTTCTAGAATGTCTGGGCTACCGGGATTTTTGTTGTTGGGCTTGTTGGTGTTATTGGGCTGGAGCCTGCTCATGAGACCTGTCTCGTGGGTAGGCTATTCATCAACCAATCATATTATGAATGGAATTTAAATTTTCGTTTCAATAAATCTACGAGTCAAATACATTAGAAAACATAATTCAAACTCTATTTTAATTGAATTTCGAGAACCAATCATTATGGGCACTATGCAAAACCGTAAACATTATTGGTCTTATTTATACTTACATCACCAAATGTAATTATCGAACACTCAAACCATGCCAATTAGTTGTCGAGCCACGTCGTGATGGCAAGCCTTTGATGAGGTACAAGCATTTGTATTGTTTAAGAGATCATCATGAGTATTAACATCATTGGCGTACCTTACTTAGGGCCGGGGGAGAACCCCCCCCCCCCCCCTCGGTTTTTTCGCGTAGTAGTGCAAAGTTACCCATTTTCGCCCGAAAATTTTTATGCATAGTGTAAATTTAGGCGTTTTCGGCCGAAAATTCGAGTCCGGCCCCCCATCGTTTGTGAATTTTTGTATACATTTTGAGTCCCCCCCACCCCCCGGTGTCTTAGTCCAAGCTTCACCACTCACATGGATATGTTGCAAGTTAGTGCAGACACATTCCATTTCCAGCGTTTTTGTTATAGAGATGGATAGTAAATATGACATTTTAGACAAATCTTATACCGTACTGTTATGCCTGCAACTAAGTCGTAAGAAATGCCACTCCTCAAATATTACTATTGCGTTTTGAGCACAATGATGGTGGATGAGAGGAGAACTCTACAACTATACATACTCAAGTGGGAGGAATCCTAAGGGCGCGTTCATTTCACGGACTTTTTTTAATAGATTAAGAATTGGAATTGAATTGGAAAGGAAAAGAATGTTTGAGAATCCCTATCATGTGTTTGGTTGGTTAACATGTTTTGGAATTGGAATTGGAATTGGTTCGAGCTGACACGAGTTTTCGCACTGGACGGGTTGGGTTTCGGTTTCCTTTGTTTCTTTTTGGTCGGTTTCGGAGCACCGGACGGGTTGGGTTTCAGTTTCTTTTGTTTATTTTTGGTCGGTTACGGATTCGTTTTCGGCCTTTTGTATCGTTGTGGTCGGTTTTTTCAATTTCATTTCTGCTCGGTTTCAGTTTTTTTGTTTCGTTTTGATCAATTTTTTCGGTTTCCATCAATTCGGTTCAGTTTTGGTTTGTGTTTCGTTTTCGTCGACTTTCGGTTTCGGTTAATTTTTGGGTTTTTTTTAAAGAACGAGGCAAAGGCGGAAATGCTTTAGTTTTTTTACATTTTTCATTTTTTATTTATTTTTGAGTTATGATTCTTTTATTAATTTTTTTGAATTTTTTTTGGAGGGGTTTTTATTGTTAATAAGAAAATCCTTTATTTTCCATAACAATCCTTTAAAATAGATGGGATTTTAAAATCCCATGAAATATAGGATTTGATGAGATTTAGTTTACATTCCCATTCTTTCATTTAATGAAACAAACATATCAATTCATGGGATTTAAAATCCCATTTCTTAGAATTCCTTTCAAATCCTTGAAACGAACAGGACCTAAGAGCATTCACAATCCGTTCCGTAAAATTATGTGAGGGGGATTTGTAAATTATATGGTATGGTTATGAGTTGTTGTGAGTAGAGAAGAGAGAAAATTTGTATGGGAAAGTTAAATTTGAGGTTTTACTGTAGATACCGTATAATAATTTTTTAATATTTTCATAAAGTCGTTGTGAGTGAAAGAGAGAGAAAATATGATGATAAAGGTATAAAAAATATTATTTAATTAAACAGAAGAGAGAAAATACAGTATTTTTAGTGTAATTATATGATATATATGGATATAGGGTATGGAACGGGCTGGGAATGCTCTAAGATGGATGATCTCCTAGGAAGTTTCCACCTCGACAACCAAACAAATATTTAAAATTTTTATGGGTAACACAGACATCATGGTTGGCATGAAATCAGATGCTACGGTAAATGTCATCCCCCTTTTTGGGGTGCAATATAGCACAGTCCTTGACTACGTTTTTCCGTTGGTTAATGCTGCTGCACACTTGTTATATTTGTTTATATAGTGTTAGTTCTATAACGAACGAATTTCAAGTGGCTATGAATTAATTCCAAGAAAACGGCCGTTCACGTCAGGAATCAAGGTTGTTGATGCAGTTGCTATTCTTTCTTTTTTTCGTCTCGATTGTTTCCACCTGCATGATTCAGCCCATCTTTCTGTTTTTAGTCAAATGCGCGCTAGCGCGCTACAACTAGCACTTTTTTCTTTGATAGGCTCTCTTCTTCAAGGTAGATTCCCCAGATCAAATGACAAGGAGCCAAAAGCGAAGATGGCAACGGAAGAATCTGATGGCTAGGCGGGGGGGGGGGGGGTGATTGAATACTCCGGGTTGGTTGGAAAGTCTACGCGAAGTCGTGTCTCTGATCTTATTAGTTGTAATGCATTTAGGTTTGGAGTGGTAGACCTAGAGACTTTAGTAAATTTTATTCCGAAGTCGTGTCTCTGATTCTTTTTAGTTGTAATGCATTTAAGTTTGGAGTGATAGATCTAGAGATTGTTCTGTAACGTCTGCTCCCTTATTAATGGTTCAATGGCAATAAGGTGATATGCATTCGTGACCCGACGGGTCGGGTCCAAAGTTATACCCTACCGAAATATAAAGAATTTGATGTTGTCCCTTCAGTTTTCTTATTATGATTGAGAGATTAGGTTTTCGAAATTTAGTTATAAATTTGATGTTAGTGACTCTTTATACTTTAATTGGTTGACTTAAACCTTGAATCTTTTGCAAGGAACTAAACAAGATTATAAAAAAATGTTTTATGTGTTAGCTTGACATATGTATCAGTTTGTATCAGTTTGGCATGTTTGCTTGCGTATATTTTGTTTGTACAAAATATGTGAAAGTAAAATATAGTGAATTAAACTTTTAAGGGTAGTAATTTTAACATGGTGCAAAAATGGCACGGAAATAATTATCTTTAAGGTTACTATATATAACATGTTTTATAACTTTGTTGTTTACGAGTAGCCCGTTTAAATAAGCATGTCAATTCATAATACGCCTCTCTGAACAAGTCGACTGAAGAGGTAGGTCCCAGCAGAGCCCAGTTGGACCCGCAAGACTCACCTTGAAGAGAGACGTCTGCGCAGAAACCAACTGGATCCGCAGGACCCACCATGCTCAGAGACGTGACGTCCTTACGCGCAGTACGCAAGCTGTTCCCGCAGGAAATGCCTCCCAATGGTGAAGTACTCTGCCTGTTCCCGCAGCTACGGATACAAGCCATCAGGGAAGGCCACCCGCGCAGCAAGGCTACACGCACAAGGCACTTAGCTCTCAATAATATAGTTGTCACCTGAAGGAATGAGCAAAGGCGGGAACAATCCCGCACAGAGGCGGGAGGGGGAATACTCCCGCCCAAATAAGCCAGTCCGTACGGTCGGGAAGATCTTCTGTACTATACCTGACGAGGTATGGGCAAAAGATCTGACCAAAGATACGACAGCTCATTGACAACAGTATGGCGAGCAGCATGCTCTTGTACTGTATGTCACTATTAGCCGCTGCCTACTCACCAACTCCTGTCATACCACGTGCATAGCCGGCAGTTGGTGGAAAAGGAATAGTACACAGCAGGCCTGGTTAGTGTTTCTTCATCGACCCATAATTTTATCTATTGCAACCAGCCAACAAGTCAACCTATATGACTTGCTGTAGACAAATTGGTTACATCACGTGGGTACTGGGGCGGATTCAGGCCTTAAGGAGGGTGGGCCGGTGCCCACCGTCCAATCTAAAATGTTAGCGTATCATATAACCCAAAATCCTAATTTAAGTCAAGTGCTCACCGTCCAATCCTAAAGGCAAGTGCCCAAAAGATTTTTGAGAAAGGTCGGGCTCAGAAACATAAAGAAAGAAATTGAAAGTTTTCAGGCCAACAGGTTTTTTTTTTAAAGACTGGTGCCATAAAAAAGAAGACTAGAAGATAGGGATGAGATCGGTACCGTACCAATACCGAAAATCACAAATTCTTGGTACCCGGTGCCGGTACCGAAATTTTCGATTCAGTACAGGTACCGGTAGTTAAGGTAAAATTTAGGAAATACCCGTACCGATACTAAAACTCAAAACTTGGGTATCGATTTGATACCGACGGTACCATATCAGTACCGATTTAAATACCGATACTAAATTTGCTCATCCCTACTAGAAAATGATGATAAAACTTAATTAAAATAAATCAAAAGATGAAAACATTAGTGTACAACTAGAGCTGGTGGCTAGGCTACAGAAACTTTCTTTAGACATTTTGTTTTATTCTTTCATTAAATGTTATTTTTTCTTTTTGGTCTTATCTTTTTAAAGGCAAGGAGATTACTAGTTTTTCATTTTTCCTTTCTAACGAAGACTTCAATCTCCTAGTGTTTTAAAGGTTGTCTTTATCAATAAACTATCAACCCCTTTAATAAACGGGATTACTAGTTATTTTCACAAGCAGTTCCCAAAAAACGGTATGTCCATAAAATCGCCATGGTTACTATCACAGGGTCATATTACTGGTTATTTCCATAAAATGTAAACTTTTTTTTTATTTCATGAAATTTTTCAAAAGTTACACGCTTACGCTATGATACATTATTTTAGTTCTGAAGTTCTTTTTAGATATAGGGTTATCGAGTAAAGATGTTTCATTTGAATATTTGATATAAAATTTAAATATAGTAATTTTCAATAAATACCAACGAAAATTAATAACTTAAAACTCATTTGTTAGTAATTCAACCATATCAATGATTGATGACTGATTAGGGTGGTCAGGATGGAAGCGTGTAGTTGTCTACGGGTAGTCCGGGTATTTTTATTAGAAAGTATATTTAATTAGTGTAAAAACTAATATAATTTTTTTATTAGACCCTCTAAAACTGTAGTCGATGTATTTTTTTTATTTGTATTTAAATATTTAATTAATTATGTTATTTTATTATCAATTTTTTTGTTTGACCTATTTTTAGTTGATCCTTATTGTGCCCGCCCTACAAAAAATTTTCTATCCGCCTCTGATGGGTAATGTTTAAGGTAACACAATTTTAAGTGTGTCCAAGTTAAGAATGATGTTTTGACACAAATAAATAAGTGGGTGATATTCGAGTTAATGTTGATCAGTTATTCATATAAGTAATAGAAAACATGAATACTAATAAATCTATGAACCTGTTACAGCAGGGAGATTAGTAATCGCAGCAGAGTATGATGTAGCATACATGTTTGCCATCTTGATCGAGTTCCTGTTTAGGATGTATAGTTAAGTATGGTGTTAAGGTTCTTAATGAAACGTGTTATTTTACATATATGTATAATACGTATTTTTTTAATTTTATACACATATGTATAATTAAAATAAATGATAATGTACATATATGTACATTATGTAAATCGAGATTAAATAAAAATATACATATGTGCATAATTAGGTTTTTTTTATGAATCCGGGATGAAAAATATTTTTTTTTTTTGTTTTTTTATTTTTTTAAAATTTTCGGTTTTTTTTTGTTTTATAAGTTTTTAAGAGTTTTTTTGTGTCCGAAAATGATTCTCAAAGTTTTCAATTTCAAAAAATTCTCTTAGGATTCTTACCCTATATACACACACACACACACATACATGCATACATACATACATGCATGCATTGTTACAGTTTAACGATTCAACTCGCTACCTGTAAACCCAACATTAAAAGTAAAAAAACACCCCAAATTTCTTTAACAGTCAAATCTATGTCACTTAACGTGATCTATATTCAATTACAGCCACATCAAAATTCAAACTTGAATAAACAAACAAACGAAAATGAAACTTGAGAAACCAACTAAACAATTTAAGATTTTAAGATGAACCATATAAACGTGCATGCCAATTATATGACAACCGACAATGATCATATCATTAATGTTAGGCACAGATCCCCCGTGTGCGACTGATACTAATCATTCATTGTTGTTGACCAATCCACTATACGTTGAATTTGCATTATTTGCTTTGTTCATACATGTACATTATTTGATTCATCATTTTGATTATAAATTATTCGATGTCTACGTATACCGAAGCCTTATTGTAATGTCAAATTCGTATACTATTTCTTTTGTACATGTACCTACATCCATCACTTTAATTATAATAAGTTTTGTACATGTACACAATCTACTATGTAATTTTTACGATGCGTGTTTTAAAAAGCTTGACATGTCAAAACTTAGATTGTAATGTTGAATAGTATTTTATTTGTTTTGTACGTATAAGTACATTATCTGGTACATTATTCTAATTATAAAAATCCTCAGTGTACCAAACTTCGTTGTATTTTTTTATAAGATGTGTTTAAAGGAACTCCATCATGTCAAGTCAGTTGTAAATAGCATTGGAGTTTTGTCATTTAAAACTTGAGAAAAAAAAGGCAGTTAAGTAGAACATATAGCATGTTAAACAATTAACAAGATATATCGTAGGTGCTTATACTAATATATGGTTGCCAATCTTATAAAATGTTAGAACCTAAGGTTTGTATCCATTTCTTAACTTGATGATATTTGTGGGTGGGATTTGGGTGCATGTGCCTGGTATTGTGTTTTTATAAATTGGACGTCCAGTAAATTGCTTGATGCGAAAAAGGTGAGGATCTTGGTTCAGGAATGGCTTTAGATTTTAGTTACTTTTCCAATGTAACCGGATACGATACAAATTTGGCTCTAGCAGTGTAATTATTATTATTATTATTATTATTATTATTATTATTAGAAGAAGAAGAAGAAGAAGAAGATGATGATGATGCATCAACCCAATACTTTCAATACTTTCATATACGCTTTTTTCATTTGTTTATTTATTAGTTATTAGTAATTCTAATTGGCTTATCATGCATCAACCCAGTCAAATTTTAGAAAAAAAAGTCTCGCGTGATCAGCTATCGAATTACACGAGCATGCTCATTTTTTGGGTTACGTTTGTTCCTTTACGTTTTTTTAGAATATTAACAAACGAACATAAATGAATACGAAGACGCTCATTTCTTAGTTTGCAACAATAAGAAATTACGTTTGTTAAGTAGCATGTTTGTTCATTTATTTGAATCAACTTATAATATGAACAAACACAAACAAACCTCTGTTTATAATCTTATAACTCTTACCGATATGTTAAAGTGGCATATATCTCACACAAGTCTTATCTTGCAAAAATCTTATCCGATAATTAAGTAGTAAAATAAAGAAATATCACCTACAATAAGTTGTGTTTTAGAAAGTATTCTAGTCTAGTGATGAAATGAATTTCTTTCGTGACATTTTTTGGTGCATTTCAAATTATTTCATCTACCTCCATCCTTTAGCATTTACTAAAGCATGGGTCTACATACTTCTCAGTTCATGAATCCAAAACCTAGAATCATATCCAAGATCTTTCCTTTTGTGTCATTGGATTTATGAAAAAACACAACTTGACGCTCTATTTTTTTTAGTGACGGCTAAAATACAAGCTAGTGATACACTAGAAAAAAAAAAAGTTAATTACATGACGAGAAGGGAATTTTTAATCCACTCAGACCAACTAATCGTAAATCGGAAATCTCTCTTAACCATAAAAATTAAATAAAGGTTCTCTTCTCCTATCTAAACACGAGAAAAGAAAACCACTTCGATGTCTCCAGATCACCCACCAAACTATAAGGATAAAACAATTCATGAGCTTTTTCTTCTTGCCAGATGAAGATAACAAATCAAGCAAATTCATAATCCCAGAGATAGTGATATTCTGAATCGATTGTAGACCAAGCCACTTGGTACTAGCGAGCCAAACTCTTGGAGCAACATCGCAGGCGCTCAACCAATGATCCATAGTCTCCTCCGCATCCGAGCAAATAGGACAAAGAACACAACGCATATCAATACCATGATTAACAAGATTTGGACGAATAGGAAACCTATTAGCACAAATCCGCCAACCCAATATACTCTCTATTGGGAACGAATCGATTTCAACGGGTAGGTGAAGCCCCATTCGACAAAAGCATGCATTCGACATGCTTTTTCATCCAGATGGATGAGGACTAGAAATTGCTGAATCAACTGCTCCTCCAGAATGGCTGGTAATACCACTTAAGGGCGGATAGACCGTCCACCCAGTGCCACTACCCACTTCTACTAAGGCTGGGCTTAATAGGAGCAAGAGACTTGGTGTCAACAACCAGAATGAAATATTATTTAATCGTGGAAATGCCATGTCAGGCGCACCTATCAGAATCGGAACAGACCAATTACCAGATCCACCTACCATCGCCGGCATAACCATAAAAAAGATCATTAAAAAAGCGTGAGCCGTTATTAAAATATTATAAAGTTGATGATTCCCACCAAGAATTTGATCGCCGGGTCGTGCTAATTCCATACGAATCAGTACTGAGAAGCATGTGCCCATCACTCCAGTAATGGCACCAAAGATGAAATATAGAGTCCCTATATCCTTGTGGTTAGTGGAGAACGGCCATCGGACCGGATTTGTCATAAAATTGATATTCTTTCGTTTTCTTCCTTATCAGAGAGGGGCCCCTTGTTGGGCGGGGCTTCTTTTTGAAAAAAGGGAAAAGAGAGTCCGACTTGCGTGTGTTAAGCACTAATCCTAGTCTTTATGTTCTCTGTGTTAGAGGAGTTAGATGTCCCTCATGTTGAACAGTCTGACATCAAGTTGTTAGGACCTAAGTCGCTATGCGAACACTTAACACAAGACTGAAATCAAGCTAGAGTGGTTTATGAATCAGTCATCAAGGATCTTAGCCAAACGGTGACCAGCTACGTAAGCACTTTGGGCACAGGTTTCTCGATCGGGAACGAATCGATTTCAACGGGTAGGTGAAGCCCCATTCGACAAAAGCATGCATTCGACATGCTTCCAAATTGAGTTGACTGTAAAACTGTCATAGGCATCAAAATCCCAAATCCACAAATCTCGATTACAGTAGAACCTCTATAAATTAATAATGTTGGGACCGGGATATTTAGTGAAATATTATTATACCGATAAACTAATAAATATTCGTGAGCAACTCTCAAATTAATGCATCAACCTTCAGAATTTCCATGTCTGTTCACTTTACCTATTCGGTATAAGGTTATTATTTTATTATTTAATCGATTGGGGTCCAATTTTATACCGGTTCTAAGTTGAGATCAGACAAATTATTAATTTTATCGAGGGTTTACTAATTTATCAAGTATTAAATTATAGAGGTTCTACTGTATTATATAGAGGTTTTACTATTCCAATGTAATCGATTGAAATAGTTGGTGTAAATTTGATATGCTTTATATGTAAGCTTCTTGTTTTTATTGTTAGGGACTAGTAGTTGCTAGTTCGTCTTTGTTAATATACGCATCCTTTTAAGAAAAAAGTTTGCTTATGTTCGGCCTCTCCCCTTTTATCCAAATCCATATGCATCTAAACATCCGGTAAATGACTTTTTTTTCTTTAAAAATTAATAGCAAATAGCAAAAATAAATAGTGAGCAAAAGCTCACTCTTAATATATTTTACAAGTCCACAAAAATTATAATATTGACCTTATCCCTGAAATTGTGTCTAGACTTTTTTTTTTTCGCTAAAGAGTGTGTAATTTCTTTGTATTCGTACATAACTATGATTTTCGTTACATATATTACTGGTTAAAAAGTTATTTCTTTTTCTTTTTCTTTTTTTTTATGTGACTTTTCATCTCTGTGTATATATTTTTAATTCAACTTTATTTGTTGATATATATTTTATAGAGAAACTGAATATAGTTTTAACTTTTCTTTTTCTTTATATTTACACACTGGTGAACATGCCAAACACGATTTAACCTCTGCCTTGATTAAGATAGTATTATAAATCTTCTAAAATTGAAAGCAAAAGCATGGACAAGATAATAAAATGGTTACGTGTTAAGAGAAAATATTAGCCTACTAGATTAGTCGGACAATATGAACTCATCAGACAACATGGTTATGTGACGGAAATATTGACTATTGAGAGCCTAAGATTAAAGAGTAAAAAACATTGTTATGGTGTAAGATAGGCCGTCATATTAGCTTTGTTAAACATGTTCATTAATATATTAATACGGGGCGCATACACATGTACTATAATGACAGTGGTCTCCAGAAGGGAGCATTCCACGTCATTATCCAGGAGATATCTGTAGGTACGATTTTTAGGAGTCCACTCGATAATGGTTGTTACATGTCTTTTTTGAGACCACATTTTATCTTTACTCAAATAGATGCGATATTTCACGCTGTTGGACTATTATTCCGAGGTATTACCGAACATTAGCCATAAACTACTTGTCTGAAACTTGATATTCGACAAAAGTTGTATGATAATTAATATGTTAAATATCATGATCCATGGAATATATTCATGTACTTCATAAGTAAAATGTTGTTTGGCATGTCTTATGTTTGCCAACCTATAGGAAAACGTTAATATGTATGCGAAAACATATGTAACATGTTACCGATTTCGCAACAACCATAAAAGAATCTAAAATCTGAATTATATTGACCACTCGAGGCAAATTGGGCTCCAAGGCCCAAGCTCTTCATTGAACGGTCTATTCGCTAAAAAAAACAAGTAGATTTTTCCTTTTTTAATATGTCTAATTTTTAATCATTCGATAACACTTGTAATTTGTACCAAACCTAAAAAAAAACGTCTCAGAGGCAATGGACCATAAGCTCAAAATTTGCACCGAATCAAATCAAT
>NW_027506537.1:0-60000 GCF_021521415.1 Bidens hawaiensis
TTACTTTTAATTTAAAAAAAATATTATTGTGAATATATATTCTTCATTTTTGATATATTTTTCTTCGTGGTATCTCTAACGGTTCCATTATTTTAAGCAATGTATTGGACATATTCATACGATAACAATGAAATTATTTTTTGGTTTTTGGTTTCATTTTGCTTTAGGGTTTAGCTTTTTTTTCCCATTCCGGTTCATTTTCGGTTTTGGTTTCAGTTTCTTCATTATCTAATTACAATTTTTTGGCTTCGTTTCGGTTTGATTTTCTGGTTGGTTGTGTTTAAGTTTTTTTGTTTTGTTTTTGGTTTCAGATGTTTAGTTTTGTTTTAATTCGGATTCAAATTGTTTGGTTGTTGGTTTGTTTCCGTTCGTTTAGGTTTGGTTTGTTTCGGTTTGGTATTGGGTTTTAGTTTCATTTTGGTTTGGTTTGGTTTGGTTTGAGTTTATTCGGTTTTAGGTTTCACTTGATTTCAGTTTCGTTTAGGTTTTCTGTTTATTTGTTTTTGGTTTCAGTTCAGTTTCAATTATTTTGACTATAAAAAAGACGCCATAACTAATCAAATTCAAATGAAACAAATTATTAATGTAATCAATTAGCAACCACTCCAGATTGGCATCGACTCTCAGTATACGATGGGTAGCCTGATACCATTAACAACCTGCAAATTAATAAAAAAAGATTGAATAATCTAGCTTGAGTTCTTTCTTATTACAGATTGTTAGCTAAGAAATCTATCAATGAGATTCACTGTCAAACAGTTTTAATGCCACGTTTTTACACCAGCACCACACAAAAAAAAATAGTTAGTAGAGGTAGAAATATCATAGAGCCATCCCTTCTTGAAAGAATACAAAAGGAAATTATGTTACGCATCTAGTGATAGTCTGGAATATTAGATACTATGCACGGCGGATCAAGCATTTTTCTTTTAAAAATTAAAATACTAAAGCCATAAAAGACCATAAAAGTATGAAGTCACAAATTTAAAAGGTAAAAATATCATTTCAATTACTTTAAGCGAAATAAAAGGCATGGAATAAGGCAAAACATTGAAAGGCAACACAAAAATTATTTAAGAATGCAGATTACATAGAAACAACTTCAAGCTACCACCATAACCTTCACCTTCAGATCATCAAACATCGCATTTACAAATTTCAACACTAAACCAAGCATGTAGAATATGGCATAACTAACTGGTGTGATGCTACATATCACCGATGGCGGCATGTAAGCGTCTTGGGCCGGGTAACAGGTCTAGCCGCACGGTGCTCACTGTTCAGATACATATACAATTGTTAATAAATAAGTACCAAGAAATGCTGATGATCATGTGGTTACATATAGAAGCTCAATTTAATCATCCAAACCCTAATTTTATAGTTTTGAGATGGAAATTATTTAAAATGCGTACCTCTGGAGGGAGTAATAAGAGCTAGATAAGTGCACAATTGCACACATCAGTTGTTGATTAACCTGGGTTGCTTACTTTTCTTCTTTTGAACTGCGAAAGTAACTCTACTCACTAGTGATGAATGCATTTTTATGTTAATAGTGGATTTTATATGCAATATAAGAATGCTCGCTGTAGGAAAAAGTCCTTCTCTTCCCATCCCGGGTCATAAGTTCAGTGTAGTACCTAGAGTAATCTGTATATTACACTTTTCGACCCCAAAAAATACCGTGAACGTGTCAACGGGATAATGGATTTAAATATTCAAACTTTCAGGTCAATTGAACACATTTTGACCATTACAAAAGTTACCCATTTTGCTATATAACCTGCTTAAATATTGGATAGATGGATATGCAACTTTGGTCCATATTCTTCCTTTACCAAACTTTCTTTCATAGAGAAAGCCTTAGTTTCCAATTGTGAAATAGTAGCATTGAGTTCACCTACCTTGCTTGTCATTGCAGCTAGGCCTGTAAACAAACCGAACAGTCAAATTGTGAGGCAGAAAATTCGTTTATTGTTTGTTTGTTTAATAAATGAACAAACATCAATAATTTTTGTTCATATATTGAAATGAACGAACACGAACACAAATTTTGTTATTTCATTTATGTTCGTTTATTTATTTTTATTTATTTACGTTCATTTA
Source organism: Bidens hawaiensis (assembly GCF_021521415.1). Taxonomy (NCBI): domain Eukaryota; kingdom Viridiplantae; phylum Streptophyta; class Magnoliopsida; order Asterales; family Asteraceae; genus Bidens; species Bidens hawaiensis. The sequence goes on from NW_027506537.1 coordinate 2,107, forward strand.
TGTTCGTTTAAATTTTATAAATAAAGAAGTAGGCATATTTATAGTATATATTTAGTTTTCGTTAACGAATACAGGCTTATTTGCAGCCTTTATAAACATATACAGTTGATCAACTTAAAGTAGCCACTTGTATAGTTGTATATTAAGATATGTAACACCAATTGATTATTATGCATATCCAAATAACCAATAAAATTGCACTATACATTAAACCACACTCAGAAGTATGAAAACACAATACATGAGCTATCAATATAGGCTACTGGAAAAGACTTTTCTCACACATCATCTTCAATTCATCAAGTAAAGATAATATATAATACAAAAGGTGTGCCCGTTTTCTAGTGAAATCATCACACAAAATAATATCACAATCAAAAACATGAGTTGTTATGCACTGTCGATGCACCCTTTTTTTAAACCAAGAGCTATACATATAACTATCAAAATCATAAGCATATCAGCAGAGTATCATTTACCAAATTCCAATAACAATAAACAATAAACAATAAACAATAACAATAACAATAACAAACAATCAAAATCATAAGCATATCAGCAGAGTATCATTTACCAGATTTCAATTGAGCATAATTTATAATTCACACCATAGTTTAAGAGGAAATCATCGTACTCAATAAATCTCACCAATAGCAACGCTACGGTAGGGTTTGAGGAGGGTAAGATGTAGACATCCTTACCTCTACCCCCTAGGAATAGAGAGGCTGCTTCCGGTGAGGCCCCGACTCGATAGTAGTTTTGCATCAAGCTTTGAACATAAGGCACATACCGACTATTTGGTGCATGTACCTTTGTCTTTCCGCCATCAACGCCACCACATGATGCCTGATTAACCTCCCGCAACTTTTAACATTATTTTCACGAAATAAGTATAATAACGTCAAAATTAGTACAATTTCACTTTTGCCCGCCCGAGGGCCCACGGCCCCAACATGAATACATTATATGCGTGCACCATAACCAGGGTACCGACAAAACTAAACGGTTTACAAAAGCTCAAAATTCGAATTTTCGGCTTTTGGTTCGGTTTGAGCCCAAACCCGTCCCATTCAGTCATGCATACCCCTAACAAAAACATCAAACTGTTAAACCGAGCCAAACCCGAGCTTTCCCTGTCTCAGCTTGGCTCGTGAACAACACTAATTATAGTTTTGGTTTTGAAGAGATATAAGGAATGATGGAACAGTTTTCCTGATGGCAGAAAACCATATAGGCAAAGGCAAAAAAGACTACAATGAAGGGGAGTAATATAGGGGTGATAGTAGAGTAGACTAATCCAAGCAGAAAGTATAACTGTATTCAGGGCTCAGATACGGCCCAAGTTAAGGAACCGGCATCCATTGCCTCTTCTCGGTCCTTTTTGGTCTTTACAAGAAACACGTTTTTCAAGTGAAAAACAATAAAAGGAACCAATCTTAAGATCTCTGCAGCAACTCCTGACCAAACGTCTACCATTACATATGTAATAATAAAATGCCGCTTTCATTGAGATCGACACACCAACCCTTAATAGTAAATGTTAATAACAATAACAACAGCAACAACAACATCAACAACAATAACAATAACAAATGTCACCACTTCAAGGGAAACTTTAATTTCATGTTTACAAAAATATCTAATTTTGACTACTTGAAAGCCAATATTACTGAATCATATAAAGACTATAAGATTCAGAATTTTATCATTCTTTAAACAGTTTAGAGAATCATGTGTTAAGTTGACCTGATCCAAACAAATTTGTGTCACAAATTACTAATAAATACTATTTACTAACCGTTATGGTTGGTTTTTTAGATATATTAATTGATCAGATCGTATATTTCTTTTGTTTAAGGTTGTTCATGGTCAATTGAAAGTTTCAAATAAGAAATTGAAGCAGCTTAAATAGGATTTCAGTCATCTCCAGACTCAGGCACCAATCCATGTGAAATTACTTGGAAGTTTAACTCAAAGAAAGAAGTTAGAAACTCAATTACCTGAACATTAAAGTTTGGCAATCTAAATTCTATTTGATGCGAGGATTCACTGGTTTCAGGCGGATAAAGAGAAAGAGACTCTGACGCGATGAGAATACACTGATTAGGAGGTTAATCGATTTAGACTTCTGTATCCGAATGAGGGCGGTGGTGAAGGAATGAAAGAGTTAGGGTTTGATAAAATATAGTTTGACCCGACCCATACCCTTCAAAAGACCCACAACCCGCGAATTTTTTAGCTTATACGGGTTAAATCAAGGAGAGCTCACCATCTAACAATGAAGCAAATCTGGTGGCTTCAAAAAAGGGGGGAGCGACCACATCACGACACCTAGGATTTTTTGATCTTCGTTTATATATATTATAGATATATATTAATTAATAATTATTAAATATATATTTTAAAAAATTTATAAATGCAGGCTCGTTTAGGCTCGCGAGCCGGCTCGAGCTTGACAGGTGAAGCTCGGGCTCGGGCTCGTTTATTAAACGAGCTTACTTTTAGGCTTGAGCTCGGCTCGATTAAGCTCGGCTCGCTCGAGCTTTTTAACGAGCCGATCCCGAGTAGCTCGCGAGCAGCTCGGCTCGTTTGCATCCCTACTTCTATCATTAGGGCCATACAGTCTGAAGGTTTTTTCGGGCGAACATCACCGTTTTTTTAAGTAAGGTATATGCTGAACTCTATCATTTCGAACTGAAACTTGATTTATCATGGTGACACATTTGTAATGTTGGTTTTAAACAGAGAAGATGAATTTTGTGGAAACCAATATATATATATATATGGATGATCGTTTAAAGTTGCAAAAACTATCTTTTAGCACTCTAGTATTTGATAATTATATGATTAAATCCCTACAATACAATAATATTGTAGGGATTTATGACGTGAGAGTGTGGTTGGATTACTTTATATTCTTGATTTGCTGTTTAGGTATGAATTCTTAGTCTTACTTGAAAATTCTTAGTCCCTACAATATTGTAGGGATTTATAACGATTAAATGTTTTGACATTGTTCTCAAGGGATTGATTCATGATATCGTAGTCATTTGTAAACGTTAATTGAACTATTGATCATCCATGTTCCATGAATTATCATGTGTGTCAATTGTTAACACTTTAACTTAGCCCGTCTATAACACCCTTAACCTATGAAGAAAGTGATATCTTACTCGTTAACCTTTGCCAAATTAGCTTTAACGTCTTATACGCTATGACCTACACTTATACATCAACGTTTCTTTAAACCTTTAATGAAAAATTAAGATGATGATTACCATCAAGACCAATGAGACTACAAATATAATTTATATAATTATTGTAAGAAGCAAACAAGTAAATATAACTTCTTTATTTAATCAACCAATAGACACATAACATGATTATTATTATAACATTTCTTAGTCTATCCTTTGATTGATTGATTGATAGATAATTATTGTTGGTTGCAAAGATGAGATGATGTACATCCTATTTTAAGATTGAGTTACGTGTCATTTTCCAATTGAGATAGATGGGGTGTACCAAAGCCCATAATTCTCGTCACATGGTCGAATAGACGTGTACAAATCAGGCTTTCTAATACCCGGTTTTAGACATAAAATCGAATCTGATTACGTAATGGAAAATCAGATATTAGTCATATTCGTATCGGGTTCAGGTACAGATACGGGTACGAGTACGACCTTATGAGTATAGTCTCTAAAAATCATACCCTATGCACCGTCTGGTTTGGGTTCGGGTTGGGTATAGAACCGGGGTACTCTAAAGCATAATATTTGAATACTTAATTTTTGGGTATTGAAAAAAACCTTAATTTCGGATTTTCTTGGGGCTGGGGTATATTGAGTTTTTTAAGAGGCTGCACTTTTTAGATATTTTTCAGGTAATTTTCGGTTAAATTTGGGTATCGATTTGGTATTTAACGCCCTCTTGTTTTATCAAGAGGGAAGCTATTGCTCCTTTTTTAGTCCAAAAACTCCTATACAATCAGACCAAAGTTTTATCCATTCGTAGATGGAGTTTCAATAACAGCCAAGTCTAGAGGGAAATTATGAGCTTTGAAAAACAAGGTTTCGGTTTTCGGGTATTAGCAGGTACTAATCGGGTCTTGCTTCAGGTATGTGTGTGGTATTGAAATGCATACATATACGTACACTATGGGTAGGGTCACTGGGTCAGGTACATGTTCGGGTAGAAGTGATCGCGGTCAAACAAGAAAAAAAAATGAAAACGGGTGGACAGGTGGCAGTCATAAAGTGAGTTTACGTAGCAGACATGATTATTATGATATAAATTTAGTAGTGGTTGTTATCGTCAGAAGCTTTGTCACGTCTTTCTTGCTTTAGCTTGAGTCATCATTTACTCAATGACTCAATTCATGTTTATCGTTCGTACTCGTCTGTCTGTTTGTCTGTTATCTATCTCTTTCGTTCTCACACGTCACCATGAATCATCATCACCGACTACTACTAAACCACCACATTTCTACTCTATTATCATTCTCTCAATAAACAGGTAGCCGATTTCATTGATTTACTCTTAGTTAGGGTTAGGGTTTAATATTTTATAATTTCATACTTACAGTTACAGTTACAGTTAGTTACTACTTACAGGTATCAATATCATCATCATCATGCTTGGCAATGGAGTTATCGGCATTCTATCGGAGACTACAAACAAGTGGGAACGAAGGGCGCCATTGACGCCAGCTCACTGTGCTCGCCTTCTGCACAGCGGCAAGCTCGGTAAGGAGGAAGTTACACGCATTATTGTGCAGCCGTCGACGAAGCGAATTCATCATGATGATCTCTATCAGGATGTTGGATGTGAGGTTTCTCAGGATTTATCCGACTGTGGTCTTATACTGGGGATCAAGCAACCCAAGGTAGTTACTATTATTATTACTATGCAATTGTTAGTTAATTCATGTTACTCGATAATAATAATAATAATAATAATAATAATAATAATAATAATAATAATAATAATAATAATAATGTTTGGTTGTGGAGTGCATGGTTCAGTTATTAGCTCAACCAAATTGATCAATCGGTTTTCAGTCAATAGGTTCGGTTAATTTTTCAGTTTTAGGTTTGTTAATAACCAGAATCAAATTTGGCCTAAAATTTTATTATTACGATAATCCGCATTACTCAATAATGATGTTAATTCACATTACTCAATCGGTTCAGTTTATTAGGTTACTTTTTTGGTTTTTGGTTCGGTTATTAACCGAAATCGAATTCCGACTACATTTTTTACTTAGAAATACATGAAATCGATGCATAAGGACGTGAAATGGAGATATAAAAATAAATGAAATGAAGGGATAATTTCGGTTGGTTAGTTTGTCGGTTTTCAGTTCAGTTTGGTTAATCTCGGTTTGGTTTTTGGTTAATTTCGGTTAACTGAGAGTACAAAAGATAACAGATAAACCAATTTAGAGTTAATCTTGGTTCGTTTCGGTTAACAGAAAGTACAAAAAATAACCAATAACCGTTTTCGTTTAAATTCAGTTCGGTTTGGTTGGTTTTTGGTTCGGTTAATTTCGGTTAACCAAGAGTACAAATAATTATCAATAACCATTTTCGGTTCGGTTTAAGTCGGTTTTTGGACCGGTTATTGCTCGCCCCTTATTGTTTGGCGTTTGGTGCAGTTGGAGATGATTCTTCCTGACAGAGCATATGCATTTTTCTCCCATACACACAAGGCACAGAAAGAGAATATGCCCTTGCTAGATAAAGTAAGTATATATACATTTATTTGGATTTTCTCTCATTCAACTGTAACATACGATACATACATACTGATTGATTGATATTGTTTCTTAGATCTTGGCTGAAAGGGCATCTTTGTTTGATTATGAGCTCATAGTTGGAGATGAAGGCAAAAGGTTACTTGCATTTGGCAAATTTGCTGGCAGGGCGGGACTTGTCGACTTCTTAAGCGGATTGGGAAGAAGTCAATTCCTTTTTCCTATATCTTTTTGTATTTACTGGAACTGAATCTACTTCTTGTTTCATTACCAACAAAGATCCTCCTGTTTTAAACTAACAGAGCTGTTTTCTTAAAACATTCCTCTTTAACTTCCTCTCTCATATCACTTTAGACTAAAAGCTCTGTTTCTCTGCCTTGTCCTTCTTTCCTGTAGTTATCAGTTTTAAAAAGGAAATCTCCCTCATGTCACGCTTGTATGTTCACTCCCATGTAGAGGAAGTGTTATGCTATCCTAAGAAGCCAAATAATATGATCAATGCCTAGCCTTTACTCCAATTGCCCCATCACTATCTGTCCACACATCATGGATATACTTTCTAATGTAGATATTAAGCCACTCCATTTTAGGATGCCTAAAAACAGAGATGGGGATGATTACCAACTTAATTAGTGAATAGGCTTAAAGTTGCTATATAGCCTTCATTTTGTCATATTGGACTGAATATAATGATTTATTGTTTTCAGGATATCTGAGTCTTGGATTTTCCACTCCGTTCCTGTCACTAGGCTCATCTTATATGTATCCATCACTGGCTGCTGCCAAGGCTGCAGTTGTTTCCGTGGGTGAAGAGATAGCTACTACGGGATTGCCCTCAAGCATATGTCCTCTAGTTTTTGTGTTTACTAGTTCTGGAAATGGTATGTGTACTTCAAATAATTCCATGTCTGAAAAAATACGTGATAAGTAGTCTGCGTTCGGTATGGTTTGTCTTTGTAGTTTACCATGAATATTTCATGTCAAACATGTACATACATATGCGTATATCCATGTCCTAACAAAAACAAAGAGGGAATGAATTGCCAATGTGTTTGTTGAAATCAGTATTTTAGTAAAGAAATAAATGCCCCCCCCCCCCCCCCCCCCCCCCCCCGGCGCCGATACTCTAGTTTTTTAACTTATAAAGGAATGGACAATGTTGTCATGGCTAGTTTTAAACTCTCAAAGAGGGAAGCTGCAGTTGACAGAGAATTAGATTTCTCTTTGTGCTCTTCCTGGGGATTCCTTTAGTGGGTTGTTATTATTCCTTTTGAACATACACTAAGGTGTACCCCGGGCCCATGTACAAAAATACCCATGATATTTTAGGTCTAGGTGATTAGATACTTTCACGTATACTTTTGTCATTACCGTTTTATTTTTTTATTTTGATATGTTATCTACACTGTCGTAGCTTCCTTGTGTCATTGAAATATTGTATGCTTTGTTGATCTGTTTTGGGTCTACTTCTTAGTTTCTCTTGGAGCACAAGAAATATTCAAGCTTCTTCCTCATACGTTTGTGGATTCAAGTAGACTTCCAGAATTATTTGACACGGTACCTTTATTAGCTCTCCTATATATTTCAGCATGAGAAAGAATACAACTTCTTTGCTGCATTTCTTTTTGTATCACGTTACACTTATTGTGGTAGTGTTGCTTTTAGGCTTCTCAATCCAAAAGAGCTTTCCAAGTGTATGGCTGTGTTGTGAGTTATGAAGACATGGTTGAACATAGTGATCCTGTTGAAGTTTTTGATAAAGTATGAAAGAATAAGTTCCCATTTCTTTGCCAAGTAACTTTGTGGTTTCTTATATACCGTTTACAGAAATATGACAGGAGAACTTAGATAATAGAATTGAAAACTAAACTAACATTTTATGTTGATTTTTAATTCCAGGTTGATTACTACGCACATCCTGAACGATACAAGCCAATTTTTCACAAGAAGGTTGCTCCCTATGCATCCGTTATAGGTCTGTAATATTTATTTCACGTCCAGTCGTTTTCTCTCACCTCTCTTATATGTTTTGGGTGTTGACTACAGTTACAATTGTACTAGTTCTTGACCTATTTACTAATCAAATGGTATGCAGTTAATTGCATGTACTGGGAGAGAAGATATCCTCGTTTGTTGAGTTACCAGCAGCTCCAGGATCTAATGCATGGAGGCTGTCTGCTTGTTGGAATTTGTGATATAACTTGTGATATAGGAGGATCTATAGAATTTGTGAATAGAACCACATTAATTGACTCGCCTTTTTTCAGGTATATCTAGCTCTTCAACTTATATTTTAAGCTCCAAGTTAATCAGAGGGAATATAATTGTTATTGTGAATAATAATAAGAAGATTACAAGATATATATAGACTTGAATAATACAAACTAGACCCTATACAATTAGACATTATTTAAATATGGAATAATATCTTGTCTAACATCCCCCGCATGCTAAGGCCGGGAAGCGACTCTTAGCTTGGATCGAAGAAAGAGAAAACGCTGAGTAGACAGAGGCTTTGTAAAGATGTCGGCAATCTGATCATCTGTAGTGATGAATTGTACTGAGAGTTGACCTCTAGCGACTCTTTCACGAACTGAATGGAAATCAACTTCAATATGCTTTGTGCGGGCATGAAATACCGGATTGGCTGATAAGTATGTGGCTCCGAGATTATCACACCACAATGTAGGAGTTGAGCGAACTGGGACCCGTAATTCTTGTAAAACGGATTGTATCCAAGTGAGTTCAGAAACTGCATCAGCTAGAGCTTTATACTCCGTTCTGTAGATGACCGAGAGACGGTTTTCTGTTTACGTGCACACCACGAGGCAAGATTACACCCTAAATAGATAGCAAATCCCCCCGTGGAACGACGGACATCTGGACACCCAGCCCAGTCAGCATCTGAGAAAGCGGACATATTATTGAAGGTTGAATCTGCATAGGCATGGAGAACTTAAGTAGACTGTTGCTGAACAAGCAAGCCGTGGGAGAGAGTACCCTTTAAGTACCGCAAAATACGCTTTACCGCGGACCAATGATTCTCCGTCGGAGACTGCATAAACTAGCAGACCTTGTTGACTGCAAAGGCGATGTCCGGACGGGAAAGGGTGGCATATTGTAAAGCCCCGACAACTTGTCGATAGCGTGCCGGATTGGCAAATGGTGGACTGTCCTCTAAAGCAAGATTTGCTGATGTAGAAATTGGAGAGGAGAAGGGTTTGGAGTCCAATAGGCCTGCTTTTTGTAGAAGCTCCAAAATATACTTTTGTTGAGATAAAATGATGTCAGCCCCTTTGGAAACAATCTCAATACCCAAAAAATAAGAAAGTTTGCCCATATCCTGAATAGGGTAAGTGCGACTGAGGTGGCTAATAACCGCATCAACAGCCTTTGGATTATTACCTTAATTATGATGTCGTCAACATATACCAACATATAAAGTACTGTGGCCCCGGAGGTGTAAATAAACAAAGACTGATCGGTTTTGGAGCCTCGAAACCCAAGCTGATGTAAGGTGGAAGACAGATGATGAAACCAAGCACTTGGGGCTTGTTTTAGCCCATACAAAGGCTTGTGCAGTAAGCAGACATGATCCGGTTTGTGAGGATCCACAAAGCCTTGCGGCTGCTGGAGATAAACAGTCTCTTTTAAGGCTCCATGCAGGAAAGCATTTTGAACGTGAAACTGACGAAGGGCCCACTTTTGCGTGATCGCCAAAGAAAGCACAATACGAATAGTGGTTGCCTGACCACAGGACTGAATGTTTCCTTGTAGTCAATACCGGGTTGTTGCCGAAACCCTTTGGCCACTAACCGAGCCTTATAACGTTGAATCGTCCCCTTTGGGTCCTGCTTAATCTTGTAAACCCATTTGCAATCGACGATATTAGAACCCGGAACACGAGGAACTAGTGACCATGTGCCATTTTTCAAAAGTGCCGAGTATTCATTTGCCATAGCTTTACGCCATTGAGGAAAAGTGTTGGCAATAGTAAAGGAGGCTGGTTCGGTGTTAGGGTCGATGGTAGAAGAGGTAAAGGATGATATGTTGTAGGGTGTGGTAGTTTTTGGGTTGGGCCGAAGATTAGAAGGTCGAGGACGAGTAGCTGTTTGGGAACTGGTTTGGGCCTGGTTTAGGGCTGTCTGGTTACTGTTTTGGGGCTGTTCGGTGGCTGTATGAGTGTTGTTTTGGGGCTGGTTGGTGGCTGTTTGGGAGGGTCGTTTGTGGCGGCGATGGTAGTTATGGATTGGGGGAGGCCTAGGAGGTGGAGGAGGAGGAGGAGGTGGGACATGTATTCCCGCTGCTGGGGAGGCTGGGACAGCAGCTGGTGAAGGCTGGTGGTGGGTTACCAACAGCCATAGAGGTGGTATTTTGTTGTACGGAAGGTGGGATAAAGTCATCGGTGTCAGGTGGATTGGGATATATAGACATAGGGGTCGGGAGAAGGTGAAGGGGAGTGAAGATTGTTAAGTTAGATTTGAATGGAAAACAGAGTTCATTGAAGCGAACATGTCGGGCAATGTATGTCCGCTCGGTTTCGGGGTCAAAGCTCCGATAACCATGATGATGGGAGCTATATCCTAGAAAGACACATGGAGTGGAACGGAAGTCAATTTTGTGTCTGTTGTAAGGACGTAGGTGGGAAAACATTGTGAACCAAAGACTTTTAAAAAGGAGTAATCGGGTGGATGATGGAAAAGATGTTGAAAAGGAGAGAGAGAAGAATTGGAGAGTGAAGGCATGCGGTTAATAAGGTAGACAGCGGTTTCAAAGGCAAAATGCCAGAAACGATGTGGCACATGAGATTGAGCAAGTAAAGTGAGACCTGTTTCAACCACGTGTCGGTGTCGACGTTCCACAACACCATTTTGTTCGCTGGTGTGTGGACGGGAAAGGCGATGAAGAATGCCTAATGATTGAAAGAAGGTGGATAGAGACCGAAATTCTCCACCCTCATCAGTTTGGACCTGTTTAAGTTTGGTGTAAAATTGTCGTTCAACCATAACCAGAAACTGTTTAAAAATATTATAGACATCAGATTTATGTTTGAATGGAAAAATCCACATGAAATTGGAAAAGTGATCTACACACAAGAAAATAATTGTGACCGTCACTAGATGGAATCGGGGCGGGTCCCCAGACGTCACAAATAAGCAAATCTAAAATATGTGTACTTTTAAAAGTAGAAGATAACAAATGTAATTTTGATGATTTTCCAATAGAACAAGGTTCACAAAAAGAAACAGAACAATTATTGTTATTCAAAGGTAAATGATAAAAAGACAACATTGACTTCAAAAGCTGAGGATGAGGATGCCCCAATCTTTGATGCCAAATGTTGGAGGAAGCACGATGAGCAGAAAAGGCAGTTTTAGAAATAGCTTGCTGTCTTGGAAGCCTAAGCGAGTAGAGCCCATTATTACCTAGACCCGTGAGGAGGGTAGTGTGTGTAGACTTGTCCTTCACAGAAAAGAGAGAATCGTGAAATTCAAAATAAACATAATTATCACGACAAAATTTTTGAACAGAAAGGAGGTTTTGTTTAATTTCAGGAACATGTAGGATATTGGTAAGGTTAAAGGTACGGTTTGGGGAATTAAATGTGGATGAGCCAATATGTAAAATTGGAAGACCCTTACCATTGCCAACATGGAGGTTGTCACCGCCATGATATGCATTAAAGTGCTCGAAGCTAGAGAGATCTGGTGCAACATGATGACTAGAGCCCGTGTCCGGGAGCCAAGAAGAAGAAGCATATGACCTGGCATCTGCAAAATTAGCCGATGGCTGCTGTCTTGGGCGAATAGTAGCTGGGTCTCGATTAGGACAGTGAGTGGGGAGATGCCCTATGCCACACCTATGACAGGATCCATAAACTACGTTCTGATTTGATGCCCAACTGAATTGACTGCGATTTCCACCACTAGGGCCACCCGAACGATTGTAACTACCGCGTCCACGACTGTTACCCTGCCGATTGTTGGAGCGATTGTTGCTGGATCGGTTAGTGTAGAAGGCTTGGGGCTGAGATGGCAACTGAAGTTGCACACCAAATTAGGCTGCTAGTTGTTGGACCGCCTGACAGCCGCATCTGATGGCGGTGTAGGGCTGCCTCCGGTGGGTTTAGCCAAAGTAGGAGCCATGGCTGAGAATGCTTGAGTAGGTGGAACAATTGGGGCAGAACGTTTAAGTGTATAGTCGTGATCAACAATCACGGCATGAAGTTTGTTGTAAGCAAATTGACGAGTAAGGGCCATGGTCTTAACGCCATGGTATTCGTCACGTAGGCCAGAAATAACCATCATAACAAGGTCTTTTTCTTTCAAGGGTTCGCCAATATTAGCTAGGGCAGAGGCATATTCTTGTGCACGTTGGAGGTATGCTGTAGGGGTTTCATCAGCCTTCATCTCAATCCTTAAAAGTTGTGTTTTTAAGGTATATTCTCGGGAGGAAGTGTGAGGTGCAAAGGCCCGCTCTAGGGCAAGCCAAAGGTCACGGGCAGTAAGAGTGCCTCTGGCATGATGTAAAGCGCCCTCAGAGACAGTGGAGATAAGGAGCATCTGAACGTGTGCATCGTTGGAAAGCCAGATTGGGTACTGTGAATTGGGTTGGGATTCAGGTGGTGGTGCAGGTGCATTATCTTTGGGAGGGTCTGCAGGAACAGTTATGGTGGTTGGAGGGCAGGGTATGGTTCCGTCAATATAACCAAAGAGATTATTGGTGACTAAGAACGGGTGAATAACTAACAACCAGGAACTGTGGTTATCGGAGTTGAGGGTAAATCCAAACTTGTGGGAGTTGTGGACTGCTTTTTCTTTTTGATCAAAAGCAGTGTGGGTGGCCATAGGTAATTGGTTTTAGAAAAAGAAAGAAAGAGGAAGATTGGAGGGGTGGTACAGCGGAGGAAGACAGCAGCAAAGCTGCTGTTCTGTTCTGTGATCAGGAAAGGAAAAAAAAAATAATAAAGGTAGGGCCGGCAGGTTTGTGCTGCAGAAATTAGGGTTAGGAATAACTGGCTGTGATACCAAGTTAATCAGAGGGAATATAATTGTTATTGTGAATAATAATAAGGAGATTACAAGATATATATAGACTTGAATAATACAAACTAGACCCTATACAATTAGACATTATTTAAATATGGAATAATATCTTGTCTAACACTCCACACTATTACATATTATTGATATTGTCTTTTCTATAGTTAGTTTTCAAGACTTAGTAGTTGTTATTCTTTACTAATACAAAATGATAGCGCATGAGTGATTCAACATAAGAATTGTACTTTAATTTTGGTCACATGACAGAGATAAATTTAATTATCACATAGGCATGCTTGATGCTTTCCATGTATGTGTGCCTTTCTTATTGATATAGTTCTACTTGTTGATTTTCTTGTTCTAGTAGAAGTGTTTAAGCATATAGAAATAGGTACACTATTGATAGGTTGGTTTTACATCTCAAGCTCTCTTCGCTTTCCTTTTAGAAAGTACCTTACCTAGCACATGTCATCTTATTACGATGTTCAAATACTTACTACATTTTTGTCGATCTTGACAAATAATTTGGTAGATATGACCCATTTGGTGACTCGTATCATGAAGACATCGAGGGTGATGGTATTATATGTTTAGCTGTTGACATTCTGCCAACTGAATTTGCCAAAGAGGTGCGGTAAATATCAGTATCTCTAATTAGGAGTTCTCTCCATAAGTTATTTTTATCAGCTATCATTGCTCTTGTATCATATTTACGGTGTCTAACACGCTAGCATTGATGGTAAAGGCTTCACAACATTTTGGTGATGTTCTTTCCAATTTTATTGGAAACTTGGCTTCTACTAAGGATATTGAAGACCTACCTCTTCACTTAAGGAGAGCTTGTATAGCACATGGAGGGGCTCTTACCCACTTATATGAACATATTCCCCGAATGCGCAATTCACAGTATGTATTCTCATGTAACTTGATAATATTGTATCGTATTCTTCTTCTTTACATGGTATATATGTATGTATATACACACACACACGCACACACACACACGCACACACACTCTTATATTTAACACCACCTCCTCAAGTTGGAGCATGATGTCATTCATGTCGTACTTGTTGTACTCGTTACAAATAAAACTTGCATATATCCTTCCTAAGCCAATTCACACTAAGACAGACTTTCAACTTGCATATCCTCACTAAACCTCCCCAGAAACAAGATAAATTTGATTTGTAACAATTTGGGCATAATTAACATCTATGCTCCAACTTTAGGAGTTTTATATGTATTAGTTATTACTTCATTAGTTTATGGTCCATTGGCCGCTGAAGGGCTGGCAAATTGGTTACATGTTTCGACATGATAAGACCCTCGTTTAGCAAAAAAAACGAGTCATTTTCATGTTTGATACTTGTGTTAATCTTTTCACCTCTAACCTATTAAACACGATAAGACACGATTTGCCAGCCCTGGCCCGCTGTACAGTGGCGAAGCTTGGACGAATATGTCGAAGAGGCCGAATAAAAATACTCATCATAAAAACCGTAAATGGAGGGGGCCGAATAAAAATACTCATCATAAAAACCGTAAATGGAGGGGGGCGGGATCAAATTTTTGGTTGAAAACGGACAAATTTACACTACATATAAAATATATCGGACGAAAACGAGTAAATTTACATTACCGCGCAAAAAAACGGAGGGGGCCGGGGCCACCCCTGGCCCTAACTATCCTTCGCCCCTGCCGCTGTAGGCTTCCCTAAGGTTCTTTGTCTATAATTCTGCTTTATAATTTTGATTATATCAACTAATGGAAGTTTACCAACTACTCATTTTCAGGGAAATACCAGAGAACGTTACCAATGGCCTCTCTAACAAGAAGAGATACACTATATCGGTTCGCTTCTAACTTTCATACTTCATTATCACTTTATCCTAACATAATGCATGCCTTTTATGTATGTATTGATAGTCTTGAATTTTACAGGTTTCTATTAGTGGTCATCTTTTTGACCAATTTCTGATCAATGAGGCCTTGGATATCATTGAAGCTGCTGGCGGCTCCTTTCATCTTCTCAAATGTCAAGTGGGCCAATGCACAGACTCATTGTCTTACTCAGAACTAGAAGTAAGTTTTTCCAGTTAACATCCTTATTTAGCTCTACATATCAGTTTCATGGATGGTGTTGAATTATACCATAAACAACCATCCATCCATGCACAAACTGTAGTAACATCTCTTGTTATTTTAAAGATTAAAATGTAAACAGAGGACAATCCAAATATAGGCCCTCATATCTTTATCTCATTGTGAGTTTTGCATAGTCCAAAGGCGTGAGTGTGATACAACAGTAGTAGTTTTAATGTTCCCTCATGTTTATATTTATCCTGTCAGGGATTTTCTATATGTAGAATACCAAAGTAGAAGAGATACATGACAAGTCCTTTCTACTACTGTGCCCTTATTTTAGTCTGTGTATGTTGCTAGGTTGGTGCGGATAATAGTGCGGTCCTTGATAAAATAGTTGATACCTTAACAGCTATAGCAAATGCAAAAGAAGATGACAAGGGAAAAACAAATTTGTTTGCTCTCAAGGTTGGCGAAGTCAAGGATACTTCTGTCAGCATGGGTTATGGTTCAAAAAAAAGGAACACGGTTCTTATTTTAGGTGCGGGCCGGGTTTGTCAACCTGCTGTTGAATTCTTGGCTTCAGTTGGAAGCAATTCACCATCAGAGTGGAAAAAATCATGTAAGATAGCAGCAGAATTCGAGGAGCACAACTACGTTCAAGTTATAGTTGCATCCCTTTTTCTCAAGGATGCAGAGGAGGTACACTCAACTATGTCTACTCTAGCTTTTGTGATTGAAATACGACTTTGCTTGCATAGTTAAGATCTTGTACCTGACTATAAACTGTTGATGTGCTCTCTGAGCAGTGATTTAACTGTTTTATATCCACTAGTTTTGTTATTATGATGTTATCGTTCTCATTGTTTATTGGACGCAGACAATCGAAGGCATTCCGGATGCAATTGCAGTCGAGCTGGACGTGATGGATCATGATAGTCTCTATAAGTACACCAGTCAGGTTGGTACTCCTTGCTATTATTTTTATCAGTACTTAAAATGCTTCTGTTGTGTATACACACACAAAAACACATATATATGGTATACGATTATGCTAAAAGGCTTCAAGTCCTAAAAAGTGTGAGAAAGATTGTCTACCATTGATCAAGGGCAATTGAAGACTAGGATGAAATAGATGCCACTTGGACACAGTTTGAATGAGATACAAGGTTGGGAGGGGCAAAATAGGAAAAACTCACCACTGTTTACTTTTATTAGTTCCTTCATTTTTTAAGTCACAAATAAGTTTTTACATGTCATTATTTTCTTAAAAAATTATTAGACCATAAAGCAATTATTTCAATCTTTAATTTGAGTATACCATTGCTATATTTAAGAAACAAAAATAATTCAAGTGTGCTGAACTGATTCATGGTAGCTGACTAGCTTCTCACACTTTTAGGACTTGAATCCATTTTAGCATGCGTATATACACATGTACACACATATACACTTGGGCTATATACAATTACTTTCTAATAATAATATACTAATAACTATAACTAACCTTACTTAACTCACCCGTCAAGAAACAGCTAGATCATTATATTTCAACTAATATATTTTTCTCAAAATAAATGATCTTAAACTTAATAAATAATTGAACCAAACAAATTAAACCATATAAATGAACATATTTTTTTCATACCCCACTTGATATACTTGTGTTTAAATTAATGAAGTGTAAATTCATATGTGATTATATCTTGTAAAGTAGTGATGCTATTTGCTTTGTTGTTTTTTTTAATTTATTTATTGGATACTTGTTAATTGTGAATGTACTTTTATGCATGCAGGTTGATATTGTTGTCAGCCTATTGCCTCCAAGTTTTCATTGTACCATAGCTAATGTTTGCATTGAGGTATTGTACTCTTCCTTAAACATGGCAGGGTTTCTAGTATTCTCATTATCTTGTTTTTAAAAAGCGTGCCTAAGCGCGAGGGACCTCAGGTGCAGGCTCTCTCGCTTTTGACTAGGTAAGGCACATGTTGTACAAAAAGCGCATTGGGGGTGTAAAAAATTGACGAAAAAGCGTCATGAGGCACGTTTTTCGTACGGGAAGGTGTTGTACATATAGCTTTTTAGGCTGCACATCTATGTTATGTGAAATCACATATAGAGCTTGTTTATAGCTAAATTTTGGGTCGGTGATGGTAAATCCTGTGAGAAATATATAAAATATTATATAAATAAATTGTCTTGCATATGAAAAGCTGTGCACTTTTGCGCGTCGCGTCTCAGCTTGGGACCCTATTGCCTCGGTGCGCTTCATGCTTTTTTAAAACCAAGCTCATTATAGCCAAAAGATGTAAACACTGTATTTTCATTTTGATATTATTCTCTGAGCTGAAAGAGTAATGTTAATCTTAATGCTAGTTTATTTGAGTTGGAGTGCTTCACTGGTCTCTTGTTTTATTAAAGCTTCTATGTTCTTAATGCAGCTTAAAAAACATCTTGTCACTGCTAGCTACATTAATGATTCAATGTTAAAGCTACATGATGCAGCCGAAGGTTGTGGCATTACAATTCTTGGTGAAATGGGCTTGGATCCGGGAATAGGTAGTTATTCCTTCGAGCATATGTTCTTATAGTTCAGCTAGCATTGCAAAATAAAAAAAGATGCATTGATTTTTGAAAAAAGCTTCAGCAGCCTTTGTAAAAGGCGTTCATTTGGTTTTCTTTTCTACTCTTCAAGCTGGTTTCAGCTTCCTCTCATAGTTGGAACTCATTGTTCGGAGCACTAGTTTGTAAGGAATTGTATAGGCATGTTTTATGAATGCAGAAGTTTTTACGGTTCAGATCATATGATGGCAATGAAGATGATCAACCAAGCACATGCTCAAGGTGGGAAAATCAAGTCTTTTGTATCCAACTGTGGGGGTATTCCATCTCCGGCAGCAGCAAATAACCCACTAGCTTACAAGTTCAGGTACTTATTAACAAGTTGTATTGTTTACCGCATGGAAAGTAGATGCTGAATGGTATTTATTGTTACAAAACTCTTTCAGCTGGAATCCAGCAGGGGCTATACGAGCTGGGCGCAATCCTGCCACTTACAGACTTGATGGACAAACTGTGCATGTTGATGGTATGCCACTGAACAACTTTATATTAGGCTCATATTTTCACCATCCGGTATAGTATATAAAGTGCATATTTTTTTGTATACGTGTGATTTCTACATTGTTGTATGGGTAGTTATAGTCTGTTTGCTGTAACATGCTGTGTGCATTAACTTGGTATTTGTCCTTTGATATGCATACTAACAGTAAGTTTGAAGGTTATATTTTTTAAATATATATGGTATAGGCCGTGTGTGTATAAGATGCATGAACTTGATATCAGTGCAACTGTTTTTAGATATGTTTACTAACAGCAAGTTGATCATCTTAGTGGTTATGAAATACGAACATTTGTTCGGCATGGTCTGAGGACTACATTGTGCATTATTCGACACTTGTAATGCTATGAATTCTTTTTATTTTTGGAATGAACATTTAGGGGGTGATATCTACAAGTCAGCCACAAAATTCCGGCTACATGATTTTCCAGCTTTTGCACTGGAGGTCCTACCCAATCGAGACTCTTTGATTTATGGAGATTTGTATGGTGTAGCAAAAGAAGCATCGACAATCTTTCGTGGGACGCTGCGATATGAAGGTACTACTATGTGTTTCTGGTTTAGCCACATTGCTTAAACCTCTTTTGGGTGACCCCTGCATCTTGAAAATTTGGGTTGATCACAGATGTTGGAAACATATATAAGTTAGTTTGTCTTGTTGGTTCTTATGCACAGGGTTCGGTGAAATAATGGGTTCACTGGCAAGAATTGGTTTCTTCAACAATGAAGTCTGTCCAATTCTTACAAATAAAGATAGACCTGCTACATATAGAACATTCCTATTTGAGCTTTTGGAGGTCATCAACTCCGATGAATCAGTCAAGGCAGAGAAGCTAATAACCGAAAGGCTGCTAGCTAGTGGAATCTGCAAAGAGAATGAAGCAGCAATTAGGACAGCTAAAGCAATTATGTAAGCACAAATGGTTTTGCTGCAGAGTGTATCTGTATATTTATAACGACTACTGACAAGCGGTTGCTCTTGCATTAGATTTTTGGGATTTTACGAGCAAACAGAGATACCCTCATCATGCCAAACTGCATTTGATGTGACATGCCTCCGCATGGAAGAAAGATTAGCCTATACCAGCATGGAACAGGTAGTTGACTAGCTAGTAACTTATCATATAAATAAGATTCGAAATGTTATCAGGTAAAATGATATGTGAGGAAGTTAATAATTCAAAAAATTGTCAGGACATGGTTCTTTTGCATCATGAAATAGTGGTAGAGTTCTCAAATGGGCGCCCTACGGAGCGTCAACAGGCTACCTTATTGGAATTTGGAAACGGTGAGACAAGTGCCATGGCATCCACCGTCGGAATTCCTGTAGCCATTGGAACTCTGGTATGCAACTACTTTTCTTGTATTATCATTTTCATCAAGAAAGACTCACTGTGGTGCTTTGAATGTACAGCTTTTACTTACCAAGAAAATTACAAGTACCGGTATCTTAAGGCCTATTGAACCAGAAGTTTATGAGCCAGGTATCGTTAGTTAATTGATAGGCGAATGAAAATACAAAGTCGTTTATTTGATACTGAATCTTTTTAGATAATGAAAACTAATCGTTTATTTTCTACCTGTGATCTGCAGCACTGGAAATCTTGCACGCTTACGGTTTCAACATACTGGAGAAGATTGATTAACATGTGTTGCGTATTGTTCTTTCATGTACTTGACTGCTTTTCTCATTGAATTTTATCTTCAAACAGTGCTCAATGAATGAATGAATGTTTCCTTGCTATCGCTTCGGTGGATTGGTCATATATAGCTTTCTTTCGGTACATGAATCCTTTCATTTTATCAACTCAAAGAAGGCATATGAACTTTATGTAGAAAGCATTTAAAAATAGTGTTAATAAATTGAATTAAAAAATGAAACATATGCTGTTTTGTCATGATTGACACATAATTGACACATTAGCTGATGTTATCAAGGGAAACAAGAAGCCCATTGTACAACACTTGAGCCCAGCCTATCGGGTAGAGCCGCACCCCACCGAGTCAAGTCAGGCAAAGGTCCTGTGAGCGCAAGATAATTTTCACTCTCACTCTCTCCCATATTTTTCCAATTCACCTGCCATATTGACAAATGAAATCATTATGTTGTACCAAAAACGCGCAACAGTAACATAAATGAAGATACTCACTTGACCAGGAAATGCCTTGCACAAGGTTACCAGTGTGTTGTTTTTCTCCCAATCCGTTGATCCCGTAATGCTAGTGCTGCCACCGCAATTCACCATGATCCGACCATTTGGCATCAACTTCTTGTTGAGTTCTAACCAGTTTTCGACCTCTTGCAACTGGGGCAAAACCTCTCCACCAGAAAAGAAGTCAACAACAATACCTGAAACAGTAGTAGTAACAAATTACATAAACAAAACAGTAAAAAAAAATAACTGAAAGAAAAAGGTGAGTTTAGTAGTTTACTACCAGCATATCCTCCAGAAACAGTAGTTGATGCAGAAAGCGCATCACCAATATGAACATTAAGAACGCCGCCTTGTTGAGGATGGTTCTCGAGATCAGACAGGCCGAGGTGTTCTCTTGCTTTATCAATCAACTGAGAAAAACTAAAAAAGTATATTCAAAATCACAATATCCTTTTCAAAACAGTAGTCGGTTTTAAAGGAGGGGTTGATTACGATATCGTCAATCTCCCATCCGTGTAGGTGTAGTGACGGCCACAAGGTAAGCATCAGATGTGCAGCTGTTCCTCCACCCTGAAGTCAGTCAAGTTCATTAGCAGCAGCAGCAGGTGGATAAGTTAGAACAGAAGGACAAGTAAATGTAATATTAGTTACCAGGCCGAGAATCGCTATGGGACCTTGTGGAAGTATAGGTGGTAAGCTGGCAAACTCATCCTGTAGGTACACAGTCAATGAGGAATTTGTGTTATTATTATTAATTCCATGATTTACAGTAAACAAAAGTGAAGCAAGAAAGCCAAGTAGGCTTATAAGTTTGAGATTTTAGAACGAGTATGTTTCCTTTAGATGATTAAGTAAATGTATATATACATAGAAACATACCCAGTAGGAATCAGTCCAAGGTTGTCCTTTGATGAAAATGCTGTGAACATTATCTGCAGGCATTATATATATTAAAAAGAAAAAGAAATTAATAATAATGAGAATGAGAATGAGAATGAGAATGAGAAATGACCGGAGGTATCGATATCACCGATAGCCATAGGCGGCTACTCAACAATATCATTCTCACTTCACTCAACAACACTCTCTTCCGACTCACTTCTATATTCAACTTCTTTTAATTTTAATTATCATCCATATTTATTTCATCATCATATCTATCCATCTATCTATAATATATATAAACTAAACCTTTTGAAAAGTATAAGTTATCGCATTATTTTATAAATGGAGATTTTTCATCTCGAATTCACGGGTACAAGTCTTATCAAACTCAAATACTTCTTAAACGGGTTATAACATCTCACTAAATTAAAAATTAATCGACCCAAATATTTGATGTGATAATCCTATAAAACTAATACTATCTACCAAAATTAATATATGATTTTTTATTAAAAATATATTATTTATAATTAAAAAACAATTTTATAGTCTAAAAAATAAGTAGGACTTATGTCTCACCAAACCCAAACAGCTTTTAAACCAAGTTATAACAATGTATTTATTTATTAAACTCTTTTATCATCTAAATAAATTATTAATCTCCTAACAATGAATAAAACTAGAATAAAAAAAATATTAAAAATGAATAATCTATACTATATAATAAATAAAGCTTTTCAAATGCCACATGGCATCACCAAAGTGTTTCTTCCAAAATTTTCTCTCCTATCTCTCATATTAAATGACATTCTTTCTTATTAATAGTTTTGCATTTCATTTTTTTTCTTTTTAATCTTTTGTTTTCTCTTTTTAATAATTCTTTTCTGACTTAAAAAATTAAATATCAACATAAATATGTTATTTTGTTTATCTAAATATATTATATTAGTTATTAATATTAGCTTTTATAAGTAACCAATTTTCACATTGATTGTGAATAATGATTGTAAAAATTAAGGTTTTAAATATATTATATTAGTTAATTAATATTAAGGTTTTATAAGAAATGATATTATTATATGAAGAGCCAAGGTTAACTTAAATTTAAAATTTCAGTAAACTTTAACTTAATATTAAGCTAAACTGCATATGAAAATACAATATGATAATCGTGCTATAGAAGCCGAAATTATATCCAGAAGTAATATTGAAACTCACACTTTTATTCTAAAGAAAAATTTCTACACCTTTAAATAAAATAATTAATTTCAAAAAATAAAATTTTCACTTTATTTTTGTTTCGCAATAAATATTAATAAAAGCCAAGGCCAATTAATATAGATGGTTGGTGGTTGGGTTGTTTTTAGACAATTTATGTTAACTCATAGTCAGTTATATGTTGCATTATCTAGAGTTAAAAACAGAAACAATGTGAAACTATTAAGTTTTGGTATAGAAAGTAAAATTACAAATAAACTACAAATATTGTGTACAAAGAAATATTTAGAGATTCATGAATTTTCTAACAACTTTTTATTTCTATATTGTATAATGTATAATTTATTAAACCATATAATATATCTTTATATTTGTTGGACATATTTTTTGTATTTCACATTATGTTATTATTTAAATAAATTTATTTATTCTAACACACGGGTAACTAACCTATCTAAACTCTATAATAAAGGAAACCAAAATGAGACAGATGTCACATTATCAATCACTCATAATTTTATTTTCCCGTCGATATTTATTTTCCACCGGTGACTGATATTACAAAATTTTACGGTTCATCATTTTCATATTCTTCATCCCTGTTTCCTAATAGCCGGCCCCTCATTCTTAATAGTTGGTGAAGAAACACTAACCGGACCCCGGGCAGATTACGGATAACCTGGGGGTTAGATAGATGTTTCCCACGAGGGGTTAGACCCAGAGAAGATGGTTCTTCTGATAACCTGCAAAACAGACACCGTGAGCTTGTCACTGAGAAGGGGGGGGGGGGGGGTTCCTCCTTGTGACCACCCTCCGGCGTGAGAATCAGACTAGATTTCTCTTTAAATATAAAAGTATATTAAGAGATTGCTAGAGCAGATATCAGGTATAATATGATGATACAAGATGAGATATGATGGTCATACCATTTGTGGTATTTATAGCCGAAGGTAGGTTTCCAAGGAGGTGTGGCCGGCTGCTACAGTGTTCCTGTTCAACCAACAGTAGCCTACGCACGTGCCCTGCTGGTAGTTGGTGGGTAGGCAGCGGCTGATAGTGACCAGGCCTGCTGTATACTATTCTTTTTCCACCAACTGCCGGCTACGCACGTGGTATGACAGGAGTTGGTGAGTAGGCAGCGGCTAATAGTGACATACAGTGCAGGAGCATGCTGCTCGCCATACTGTTGTCAATAAGCTGTCGTATCTTTAGTCAGATCTTTTGCCCATACCTCGTCAGGTACAGTACAGAAGATCTTCCTGTATTGTACGGACTGGCTTATTTGGGCGGGAGTACTCCCCCTCCCGCCCTTGTGCGGGATTGTTCCCGGCTTTGCTCATTCCTTCAGGTGACACTGAATGATCGAGAGCTAAGTGCCTTGTGCGTGTAGCCTTGCTGCGCGGGTGGCCTTCCCTAATGGCTTGTATCCGAGGCTGCGGGGACAGGCGGAGTCCTTCACCATTGGGAGGCATTTCCTGCGGGAACAGCTTACGTACTGCGCGTAAGGACGTCACGTCTCTGAGCATGGTTGGTCCTGCGGATCCAGTTGGTTTCTGCGCAGACGTCCCTGTTCAAGGTGAGTCTTGCGGTCCAACTGGGCTCTGCTGGGACCTACCTCTTCAAGTCCCCCCAGTCCAATGTTCTTCTCATGCGTGTTTAATAAAGTAAGGTGAACTTTTGGACTTAAGCAAAGGGTTTTGAAAAGGGTTTTTTAAGGTTTTCCATGGGGATTCTTCCCGCGGAAGTCCTTGTCACTTGCAGAAATTCCCGAGTTTCCTGCTTGGTCTTTGGGTATGATGCGGGTAGGTCTGTAACCTCCTCGCAAGTCAGGAGCGTTGAGTCCCACTTGTGTGGATTCTCCATGAGGTTTTGGTAGTTTTGAACATAGTGATCAATTATGTTAAAACCACCAATTCCATCCTGGAGCTTCAAACAACGTAGTTCTCGACGTTCCCGCTATGCGGGGATTTTATTTCCGTTTCCGCAAGCATTGCCCAGAAGATCCTTCTTGGTTTCAATTCCCAGCGGAGCGCTAGGTATGTGAAGGGTTTTGCCTTAACACTGTACCACCGCTCGTCTTACGGTTACTTTACTTCCAAGGTATTCCTGGCGTCAATTCCCTGCGGGTGCTAGGTATGTGAAGGGTTTTGCCTTTACACTGTACCCGCACCCGTCTTATAGTTACTTGGTTGCCGAGGTATACTTGGCTTCAATTCCCTGCGGGTGCTAGGTATGTGAAGGGTTTTGCCTTAACACTGTACCCGCATCCGTCTTACGGTTACTTGTTTGCCAAGGTTTACTTGGCTTCAATTCCCTGCGGGTGCTAGGTATGTGAAGGGTTTGGCCTTAACACTGTACCCGCATCCGTCTTACGGTTACTTGTTTGCCAAGGTTTACTTGGCTTCAATTCCCTGCGGGTGCTAGGTATGTGAAGGCTTTTACCTTAACACTGTACCCGCATCCGTCTTACGGTTACTTGTTTGCCAAGGTAAGGGGTATTTTCCCGCTTACTTTTTAATATTTTTAAATTTTGAATTTTGAAATTCGAAGAGTTGGTGGAAGGATAAGAACAGTCCAAACCTATGAAACGTCGTGCGACGGTTTCTTCTGACTGTGTCAGGACGTGCAGGAAGTTATGGTGACGTGACAGTACATGGTCATTCCAGACGCTTTTTCAGGCGCGTGGGCCCGATTTTTCGGGCGCGTGGCCGCGAAATTAATTGTATGCGTCCTGTCAACAGCTGTTGCCAGCTTGCTTTTTGCCACGTGTCATAGTTTCACTGCACCTTCGTTTTCTCTCTCTTCCGCATTAATTTCATCGCATTAATTGCGATTAGTATATAAAGGGAGAGAGGGTTCTTTGTAATCCACACTTTCACTCTTCTCTTCATCTTCTTAGCGATTTCCGGCGAATACTCACCTTTTCAGGCAAGCATTTTCCCGAAATCGTTTTCTTCTTTCTGCAAGATGTCTTCACGTGATCTCGAGTCTACAGCCGATGACATGAGTACTGCTGGCGAGTGCCAGTGTGCTTTGCCTGGCGATCTGTACCGGTATGTCGTCAGGAAGTTCATGCTCGAGTCTCTCGAGCCTGAGTTTCCTGAACCCCATCATACTGTGTACGATGCCCCCAGAGGCAAGATCGGGGTTTATGCAGCATTCTTTGTCTATGGGAATCTTAGGTTCCCATTGACAAAGTTTGTTTACCGTGTCCTTGAGAGGCACGGCGTTCATTTGACCGAGTTGCACCCCATGGCGATCGCCAAGATTCGCCACTTCGAGTGGGTGTGCCGGATTTTGGGCATTGAGCCCTATGTTGACCGCCTGATGACCTTCTACACTTGGAGGTGCATCCAGGGGTGGTACACGTTGATAACCCGGGTTAAGGGTTTAAAGATTTGCGCGACCGAGCGCAGTCTTCGCGCGTGGAAGCGGGAGTTCTTCTTCATATCCGCTCGCGCCATCCCCCTTGCCATGAAGTTTAAGAACGGGCAAGCTCTTCCCAGCCTTCACGCCTCCAACTACGAGGAGGCGGAATGGTTTTCGAGGATTTCCCGGGTCCAATCTCCGGTTTACCGGTTTGCGGAGTCCGGATGGTGATGTTGGGGAAGGCGGCAGATGCGCAAAAGGTTCCGATCGTCCTCGAATACGGTTCGAACTCTGTTCCTTACGGTATGCTTTGTTTCTTTTTGTTGATTTTGAATTTCTTCTAACTTCTTTCCTGTTTATTTCAGAGGGGAACGACCTGCAGTCGCTCCTTAACCCGCGGGAGGCTGATGGTCCCGCACGGATGGGTACTCGCGCTCTGGACGAGAACGAGTTGCCCATCCTAGAACAAACGACGGATCGGTTCGTGGAGGTCTATCCGCAAGGCCATGAGATCCTGAGCGCCAGGCGGCCAGGTAAGGCGCTCTTCAACCCTCGACCCCTCAATGTTGAAACCTCTGCTGGAATTCCTTTAATCGTATGCTCTGATGAGGAATCCGCAGATGGTCCTCCGTTGGTGCGGAAGAAGAAGGCTGCCGGCGGGAAGGGGAAGGAGAAGGCCTCCACTGCCGATCCAGCGCCTCGGTCTGATTCGGAGACCGAGAGCGAAGAGGTGGCGGGAAATCCCGGTGGTGATAAGACCACTGCTCCGGAGGTTGCGACTGTCACCTCCGGAGAGCCCAAGAAGACGACGGTGACCGGCGCAAAGAGGCCGGCTCCATCGGGTTCGTCCCCGCCTCTCCGTACCTTCAGGCTCAAGAAAACCCGTAAGTACAAATTTCCTTTATCTTTAGCTTCATAGTTTAATGTCGTTAACACTTATCTTCTTTACGCAGGCGTGGATGTTGACGCATTCCAGGGTGGAGCGCAGAGGAGTACCTCTCCGCCAATGACGGTAGGCTTGGTCAGCCTACCTGAGGCGTCGACCCAGGCGCCTGCGCCTGCTTCCGCTGGTTCAGTTGCTCACTATTTTGAGCTGACTGTTCCAGCCGAGATGACGTCACCGCCGGCTGTGAGTGCGATTTTTACAGCATCCTTCACTGAGCCGGCGGTTACTATTGCTGCGGATTCCGCGGCGGCGACCGCGGAGGCGACCGCGGCGGCTGCTACCATGCCCCCGCCATCGGCAACGACGGCCGGTCCATCAGGTACGCATGGGGCTTCTCGCCAATCTTTGCCACCTTCCCATCTGCCTGACCTCTTGGATGGATTTCCTTTGGGTTCAGGTGATGGGTTCGGCGGCTATCGGCCTGTTATTTACCCTACAGGTGCGTAGGGTTCCTTTGGCCCTTTTTTATTTATATATTTTTTTATCATCTTTTCCTAACTGCTTTTTGTTTTTTGCAGTGTCGGATTCCAATAAAGTGTATGTTCCACGATGGAACATACGTCGAGGAACAACCCTTCGCACCCCTGTGGAGTGCGTGGAATGGGCTCGTCACGCTGCTCCTAGTGGTGCGTTGGGGGAAGCCATGGCTAGCTACCAGGAGGGTAGGCTAAGCAATGAGCTTCGGGTTCTCCTGGCCCGGATGCAGCCGCGCGTCGAGCTGCTTTGTCATGAAAACGACAAGTTAAAAGCAGCTCGCGCTAAAGAAGTAGCTCAGGCGCGGGCTGTCCGGGAGGAGAACCAAAAACTTACCGCATTGGCTGCGGAGAAGAAGAAGGCCTTCAAGGCCCTCGAGGTTGAAGTTCAGGCTCGACTCGATGCCCGTTCCAAGGCTGCCCAAGCTGTTAATGAACAGCTTCGGCTGGCTAAGGAAACTGCGAGGAACGCAACCGAGAGGGCCACCAAGGCTGAAGCTGTTGCTGAGCCTCTACGCGTGGAGAATGAAGAGCTTAAAGCCAAATTAGAGGCTCTCCAGCAGGCTCATGATGCCTTGGCGATGGAAGATGCCAAAAAGCTCCAGGAGATCTTGGACCAGAGGGGGGTGCTTGACCACACTGAGCGGAAGCTAAAGGGCGTCGAAGAGGCTGCGGCTAAAGAAGTGCTGCTTGCCAACCTCAACAAGAGTGAAGCCGAACGCGCCCGTAACGAAGCTCAAGCTGCCCTCCAAGAAGCTCTGGTTGCCAAGGAATGGCTTCTTCGAGAAGCGTTGTCTCAGGTATGTTTTCATGTCTTTACGCTTTTCTTTGTGAATAGAAAAGGTTTTGACACTTGTATTTTTTCTTTGTAGGTTGTGCATCGGGTCTTCTCAGAGACATCTTACGACGATGCTATGAGCGCAGCCCTCAACGCTTCTCACGAGGATGGGGAAAAGGCCGGCTTCCTGCTTGGTCTAGGGTTCGTTGAGAAAGGCATCCCGCCTTCCAACTTCCCTTTATTCGATGTTGATACTGAAGCTGTTTACGACCAAGCAGTGAATCAGTACGCCGCCTTCCCGCATCCGGTGGTGGAGAAGGTGAATCAAGTTGCTGCTGCTGATGATGGGTTAGCTATCCTTAAAGCTTTCCTTGAACTGCCACGATCTACTGATGGTGCTGGTCCAAGTGGAAGTGGCCCTGAAGCCTGATCCTGAAGATCCCTTCCCACCGCTAGGATAGATTTAGCTTGTATAGATTTATTTTCTTGTAGGCGGGTAGTTACCCGGCCATTCTTGTAAGGAATATTTATGAAATATAAATCTTTGTGCGGGTAAGACCGTTTCTTTTATTGGATTCCTTGCTTTATAAACGTTATATGACTTGCATACTTTAGTTTAAATTAGCAATTTTCCAAGTGTTTAGAATAAGTTAACCTTTGAACGTGGTAGATAATAGGTGTGAAGTTTTGCTTCCTCTTTCGTGATTGTGCGGGTAGGACCGTCACTTGCACTTAGTAGGATGGCTAAACTTTACCGATATCTGACCTGCGTGTAGGTTTTCCTCATCCTTTCTGAGGATAAGTTAACCTTTGAACGTGGTAGATAATAGGTGTGAAGTTTTGCTTCCTCTTTCGTGATTGTGCGGGTAGGACCGTCACTTGCACTTAGTAGGATGGCTAAACTTTACCGATATCTGACCTGCGTGTAGGTTTTCCTCATCGTTTCTGAGGATAAGTTAACCTTTGAACGTGGTAGATAATAGGTGTGAAGTTTTGCTTCCTCTTTCGTGATTGTGCGGGTAGGACCGTCACTTGCACTTAGTAGGATGGCTAAACTTTACCCATATCTGACCTGCGTGAAGGTTTGTCGTTTTTTGGGTTTATGCGGGTTTTGCCGCCTTCCCCATGCAACGACTTTCCACGTAATTATGCGGTGAAAACCGGCATATTAGTGTTGAATAAATTAACCATTCGACGCTTGGTTGATAGGTTAGTGTTCAGTTTCCTCTCATGATTCATGCGGATAGACCGGCACTTTCATTTAGTGGGATGACTGAACTTTTCCCCTTCAACTGACCTGCGTGAAGGTTTGTCGTTTTTTGGGTTTATGCGGGTTTTGCCGCCTTCCCCATGCAACGACTTTCCACGTAATTATGCGGTGAAAACCGGCATATTAGTGTTGAATAAATTAACCATTCGACGCTTGGTTGATAGGTTAGTGTTCAGTTTCCTCTCATGATTCCTGCGGATAGACCGGCACTTTCATTTAGTGGGATGACTGAACTTTTCCCCTTCAACTGACCTGCGTGAAGGTTTGTCGTTTTTTGGGTTTATGCGGGTTTTGCCGCCTTCCCCATGCAACGACTTTCCACGTAATTATGCGGTGAAAACCGGCATAATTCGTGTTGATAGTTCATAAAGTATAAATGTAAAATCATCAGCATCGATGTTTAAAGGAGAATCATTTCCATTAGAAGTGGCTCTTGGCCTTTTCTTTACAAATTTGGAATTGATTTACATGCAAACTGTGTAAATGAGCTCCCTTCCATGTTGTTGGGATGTGAGTGCCATCGAGCCGATACGCACCTGGTTCGGGATCTCGTTTTTTACGCACCATGTAGTCTCCATATCGAAGCTGGACTTTTATTCGTGTTTTCCCCAGCTGGGGTTCTACACGCATCAGGTTGCTCAACGTTCATTGCGCCACGAGGTGTGCGAGCGTCCCATCTCTGACAAATGCTTCGACCATGTCCTTTACGTCTATGCATTCTTCAGTGTTGTGGCCTTTTGTCCTGTGAAAGTCACAGTATTTGCTCCGATCGGCATTGTGACGATGTCGGATTATTTGAGGCTTTGGCCATGGGAGCTCCTCGGTGGCGAATATCTCGGTGACGCTTTTGGTGAGCGGCGTCCATCTGGAGTTCTTGTTTGACTGTACGTTATCCCTTCCGCCTAACCGATGTTGCAAGCCGGATGAGGTGTCAAAGTTTACCCTTGACTGCCAAATGCCTAGCTTTCGCTTTTTGTTTAATCGGGCGGTAAGGACGTTGTCTTCCCTTGTCTTCTGGGTGTAGAGGTTTGTGCTCTGTGGGAGATCTCTACCCAGTTGCTTCTCAGTTTCCGCAAAGCGTTTTGCTGCTGTCATGATGGCATCCCACGTGGATGGCATGCCATCTTTACCTGTTAAGGTGCGGATGAGCTCTGGGTCGTTCGCGCCCTGGATGAAAGCAGCGCGAACAAGATCTTCGCTAATGTTACCCAGACTTAGCTTCTTCGAGTTGAAGCGAGTGATGAAGTCCATCAAAGATTCATCTTTCTCTCGAATGCATTTGAGGATTGTCCATTGCTCCTCGGTATACTTTCTTTGCTGGCTGAAGTGTTGGCTAAACTTCTGTTGGAAGTCTGCCCAGTCGTAGATGTGGTTGACCGGTAGACGATCGAACCACGCTCTCGCAGCCCCCACAAGCGTCATTTGGAACATGTAACACCACGTAGGTTCCGTCCAACTACTGACGGTTGCCCTCGCTATGAGTCTGTTCAAATGATCATCGGGGTTAGATATACCATCATATGTGCCTATGCTTGACATTTGTTTGGCACTTTTTGGGGCGATTGCTTCCGCAATGTCCCTTGCAAATTTGGACGTTCCCGCATTTGCAACGTTTGGTCTGAATGTTTTGGAGAAGTCACGTGGACTTCCACCTGTATTTTTTGGTTTGAAGGCTTGTCCAAAATGCCTTCTCGGTTGGGAGTCCGTTTCCTTACGCTTCCCTTTTGCCCTATGGCGAGGGTTCGCGTCGGAGTCGGATTCCTCCGAGCCATCGTTCAAGTATTCTTCGAATTCGTCGGCCTGTTGGACGGAACGTAAGCGTTCGTCCAACTCAGCTTGGAATTCCTTTTGTCGTGCCTCCGCCCATGCCTTAACTTCATCGAGTGTTTGGCGGGGGAGTCTTCGTTTCTCAAACTGGGTATCAGTGAATCCCAGTGGGCGATCATTTACTGCACTTGCCCCAGCTTGGGTAACTGGGGTAGTGTTCGTAAAATTTACTTTACTTGCCCCGGCTTGGGTAACCGGGGTAGTGTTTGTAAAGACTGTGTAGCCGGTATTCCCCCCAGTAGCTGGGGTTGTGGTTACCGGAATTTCTTTAACCATCTTGGGAGTTTTAAAAAACTGGAGAAAAATAAAGTTCTAGCTTTATGCACGGATGGCGCCAATGAAGAAACACTAACCGGACCCCGGGCAGATTACGGATAACCTGGGGGTTAGATAGATGTTTCCCACGAGGGGTTAGACCCAGAGAAGATGGTTCTTCTGATAACCTGCAAAACAGACACCGTGAGCTTGTCACTGAGAAGGGGGGGTTCCTCCTTGTGACCACCCTCCGGCGTGAGAATCAGACTAGATTGCTCTTTAAATATAAAAGTATATTAAGAGATTGCTAGAGCAGATATCAGGTATAATATGATGATACAAGATGAGATATGATGGTCATACCATTTGTGGTATTTATAGCCGAAGGTAGGTTTCCAAGGAGGTGTGGCCGGCTGCTACAGTGTTCCTGTTCAACCAACAGTAGCCTACGCACGTGCTCTGCTGGTAGTTGGTGGGTAAGCAGCGGCTGATAGTGACCAGGCCTGCTGTATACTATTCCTAGTATAGAGTGTGAGCTGAGGTGAGCGTCCCTGCGTCTGCGGATGGATCTGAACCCAATCCAATCGGGTCGTCTACACAACGAAAATAAATAAATATAATTAGAATTATTATTAATCAATCGTCTAGAACCCACCCACCCTCCATTTGTTTCTTTCATCCTTAATGAATCTTCCTTGAACAAAAGTTTTGTTTTTGATTCAATCTTCTTCATTTGCAATTACAATTAGAACCCACCCACCAAATAATAATCTATCTCTCTTGATTTGAAATAAAGAAAGAATTAGCGAGCGGTGGTGTTGTTGTGTTTGATCCTGAATCAATTGAATTCAATGGAAGAAAAAGAATTCCTTTTTATTCATTAACCAATCAATCAAGGGGATTTTGTATGATGATCAATTCATCATTATTATTATTATTTTGCTGAAGCAACCATACCCAATTCATTGATTTACAGGAATCAGTCGGATCTATCTATCTGAATTGAATATTTATTATTATATACCCATACCAATAGCAGCAGCAATGGACACCAAAGCAGAAACAACATTATCATCTTCTTCTTCTTCTTCTTCTTCTTCTTCTTATTTCCTGCAAAAATTCAAGCTTTATCACACAACATCGGTATATATATTTATATAAATATCTTTCATACTAAACCCTTTCTTTCTTTCTTACTCATTTATCTTCCTAACAACACATTACATTACATTACATTACATTACATTACATTACATTACATTTGTACAGAAATATTATATGGTAGGCCGCGACAACACTCGCACACACTGGAGGGTCTTGAAGATAGACAAGGGTGGTCTCCACCTTAACATCCGCGAGGACTCCACCACTTACACCGAACACCAATGCTCCGATCTCTTGACACGCATCGATGAGGGTAACAAGTCCACAGGCGGCCTCGCTTTCCTCACCACTTGCTATGGCATTGTCGGTACGTACGCATAATATATATATATATATATATATATATATATATATATATATATTTATCCAAACTTCTTTGTATAGGTTTTATTAAGTCTCTTGGACCTTATTACATGTTGCTTATTTATATCCAAACTTCCATCAATACAACTTTACATAGTTTTTAATTTATTGTGCTTCTTCGTATAGGTTTTATTAAGTTTCTTGGACCCTATTACATGCTGCTTATTACCCAAAGAAGGCTCATAGGCTCAATTGGTGGTCATCCGGTATACGCCATCTCTAAGACTGAGATGATCGCGCTATCGGATTTTGTAGCTCATCCTAACTCCACTACTTTTCAACATGAAAACAGGTTATTCTTTTATCTTACATAAAACATTCGTGGTTTTCGGTTATTAGTTGCTTAATTGGTAGTTAGGATGGAGAATGCTTAAGTTAAATCGAGGCACGAATCTAAATTTCTGTTAGATTTTAATGTAGCAGATTACATGCCCTTTTAATAGATATGCTCTTTTCCGTAGATTTAGTTTTTTTCATTAATGACAATAAATATTAAGTTTTAAATAATGCAACATTACATAAAAATGAATATATTGAAATTGAGACATCTCAAAAACATAATTTGTTTTATAAGTCCAATATTCTTAACAAGTGTCGGTTTGCTTTATGACATGGCAGCATATTCTTTCCATAAAAGGTTGGTTGGTTTTCTGATATGCTAATAATATAATTACTTTTCTGATGCTCAGTTTATAACAAACCTATGTGGTTATTTCACGATAATTTTGAAAAAAAAATAAGTCTTGATAAGAATTTAGATAGCACGCCTTTGATTGTTTGACCTATTTTATGACAGTTGTAATTACTATAGATGTTTTAAACTAGATATTCTATAATGTCATTGTTTTTCAATCATCGAGTACTTTTTCTTGACAGTAATTTTTTAGTATAAATGGTTCATGATACTATTTTTTAAAATGTGACTACTTTTTTTTTAATAATTATACGCAAAGAAATGAATTGACAAAAACTTACCAGTTTTGAAAAGAAAAAACAGAAACAAAAAATTTATGCAGTCTTACAGACAAAAAAAGAGGAGACTAGATATAAGAAGTAACAAGTTGTTGGTTGATGCATGCAGATACAAGAAGCTACTGTGCATGTTGGATCTTACAAAGGACTTCTTCTTCAGTTATTCATACCATGTTATGCGCAACCTTCAGAAGAATACGTGTTGCAACAATGACAAGGAGGATGCACTTGTTCTCTACGAGACCATGTTTGTTTGGAATGAGTTTTTAACCCGTGGGGTCCGCAATCTCCTTCAAAATACTATGTGGACAGTCGCACTCGTATATGGCTTTTTCGATCAGGTTTCCTTCCAAATATGAAAGCAGTGTGATTTGACTGACTGCATATTAGTTTTCTTTCTCTATATAGTTGAGCATTTATGTTTTATGTAAAACCAGGACACACTTTCAATCTCGGGCCGGGACTTTAAATTGACTCTCATCTCAAGACGCTCACGCCATTATGCTGGGACTAGATACTTAAAACGAGGGGTAAATGAGAAGGGCAGAGTCGCTAATGACGTAGAAACAGAGCAGATTTTGTTTGAAGATGTTCCTGAAGGATACCCTATGCAAATTACTTCGGTTGTCCAAAATCGTGGATCGATACCACTTTTCTGGTCACAGGAAACTTCACGCCTCAATATTAAGCCTGATATTACATGTAGGATTCACTGATATATATATAGCTTTTTTTTATGTATTTTTTCATCACTGACTTGTATCTTTTAGTGTCAAGGAAGGACCAAAACTATGAAGCTACCAGACTTCATTTTCAGAATCTTGTCAAGAGATATGGAAACCCTATCATTATACTAAATTTGATAAAGGTAATGTTAAATTTGTTTTCGTATAATTCTTTTGAACCGGACTTTATTCTTGCTTCTCAAGTGAAACAAAATAAAAAGTGTTTATATGGATTAAAGAAATAGTAAAGAACAAACATATATCCTTGGGTATGAACGTGGTTGACCTCATTATATATTGTGTGTTTGTGTTTATTATTATTATTATTATTATTATTATTTTATGAATTGACATATGCGTCTTTTCAACAGACGACTGAAAAAAGACCTCGAGAGTCTATACTTCGTACCGAGTTTGCTAATGCTATTAAACGTATTAATGAAGATTTGTCAGAGGAAAACCGTCTAAAATTTCTTCACTGGGATCTGCACAAGCATTCTCGAAGGTTAGTAGTATTTTTCACAGTTAAAATGTGCAGGGTCAAGATGAGTTGATCTGCAAACAACATTTATTTGAATTTTTTTGTATATTTTTAATATGGTAATTATCATATAATGACAATACTAATGTAAAAGGGGTAGCGGCGTGACATATATTTCTTTTTTTTTTCCAGCAAAGGGACAAATGCGCTGCTATTTTTAAGCAAATTGACTACATATGCATTGACGCTGACGGGTTTCTTCTACTGTCAGGTTATGCCATCCGAGAGATGGCTTCGCTTTGAGTAAGTAGTTGTCATTCAAGGTCATAAAAAACTGTTATCTAAATTAATAAAAATGGATGGTGACAGGAATAATGCTGCTAGCTTTGGAAACACGAATGACGGTGATGAAAATGGCAAGGAAGGCTTAAATCGTGATAAATGTGTGGAGGATAAGCATTGTGCAGCAATGTTTCAGCAAGGAGTATTGAGGACAAATTGCATAGATTGTTTAGACCGTACAAACGTTGCACAATATGCATATGGTTTGTCTGCTTTAGGACATCAGCTGCATGCTTTAGGAGCCATTAGTTCCTCCAAGATTGACCTCGATGATCCTTTGGCCCAAGAATTAATGGGATTTTATGAGCGAATGGGTGACACGCTTGCTTACCAATATGGCGGTTCGGCTGCACATAACAAGGTGTTTTCTGAGAAAAGGGGTCAGTGGAAAGCTGCAACACAGTCACAGGAGTTTTTCAGAACCCTTCAAAGGTACTACAACAATGCTTATATGGATGCGGAGAAACAAAATGCAATTAATGTGTAAGTTTTCTTACTTTGAACCGTCATTTTTTGAGACTTAATACAGTGGGATGACTTTGTATATGCAGATTTCTGGGGCATTTTCAGCCACAGGACGGTAGACCTGAAGTGTGGGAGTTGGATTCAGATCAGAATTTGAGTTTAAACAGTAACGGGCAGTCAATGGTTGATGACGATAGGAGGTATGATTTTTTTTTATATTTTATATTTTTTAATTTTTTTTGTTATTACAAAATACAGCATTACTAAAGTGTTTGAATTCTTTTTGTAATTTATTTTGTTGATTTCTATTGCTGAGCTTCATTGCATTTACACTTGTTGTAATATAAGTTTGATGTCATATTGGTTGGTGTAGGTCGTTACACAAGAAATCGTTATCGGATGGCAACATCATTCGTGAGAGCAAGTCACATGCTACTACCGCAGCATCATCATCATCTAGTTCCAATGCTGGAAAAAGCTTTACATGCTCTTCAATGTCGAGTCGATCATCACTCGGAGCTGG
Organism: Bidens hawaiensis; assembly: GCF_021521415.1. Classification (NCBI taxonomy): domain Eukaryota; kingdom Viridiplantae; phylum Streptophyta; class Magnoliopsida; order Asterales; family Asteraceae; genus Bidens; species Bidens hawaiensis. The sequence continues at coordinate 38,327 of NW_027506537.1, forward strand.
AGTTGAAGGAAACAAAATGATTTCCGAGTCTACACCAGATATATCAGCAGTCTGTGAACCATGCTCAAGGTAGTTTTTAATGTTCAAATATATTAGGGTTAGTTGTCATTAATGTTAAATCTACTATGTGTGTATCATATCAGATTTTTAATGATAAAATATATTATTTTTTTGTCATATCAGGTGGAGGGAGGGTTTTGAGGAGGACGGATCGTTTGATAATGATCAAAGTGAATCCCATGATTACTCCAATTTTGTTGATTTGGACTGGCTTTCGTCATGCGACGAAGAGTCCCTAGGGAGGTACGCTTTTATAATAGATTGCTTTACCAATATTTACATAAGTAAACCGCAATTTAGCTATTAAACCATGTTTTCTCGTTCTTTTGCAGGTCATTCAAATACTCCTCCGAGAAATTCACCAACGAAATCGTAGAAGAGACAACTCCATCCACCAGCGAATCCAGTATCAAGGTCCGTTTACAATAAATGGTTTTGTTCTCTGTTGAATTTCTTCTAACGCTCTTGCGTTTTGTATTTTAGGGGAGCGGTAGCAGGAGCAAACTTACTGCTGCAACGGATGACAACGACCTTGAGTTTGAGGAATATTCGGATAGTTTTCTGAGCTGGGTTAACCACGGAGAGGCTCTATGTCACTGAATTAGTCACTTAAATAGTTAAAGCAGTGATTGGTTTTGTATACATATTATATATTATATATGTTAGCTATAGGAGCCCTTATATGTATCTATCAGGTGATTCTTTATAATCTTATTATATGTTTTAACAACAAATTGTTTCTTATGCTGAATAAGTTTGTTTCAAATTGACACCATATCTGATTGAAACAACGACGCACTATCAGTTTCAACAAATTACCGAAACTTGGTCTATATCGACAAGATCGTATTTTTGTAACCTAGAGATGCAAGAGATTGGATATCATGTTCCAACCGCCCATCCAAGACTTTTGGTCAGATGGGTTTACAAAATTGAGTGCAAACATCTCCTTGGATCCTGATTCACAAAATCCAACAAGCTTCGCCACGAGTTCAGCACTCTCTTTAACATGTGACATGTTGAGCGGGTCCGTCCACAATCGGTTAACGAGTTGCAGCCGCCTCCTCTGCTTGCCTCCGTCCATTGGTATGTCCCATTTTCTGTACAACATCTCTCTTTCTTCCGCACTTAGTTTCGTGCTCACCCTTTTTGCCAGATATTCCCTCTCCTGCTTTAAAGCCTTAATACTGTCACATTCAAAATAGAGTTAATATACCATATTACTCATTAAACCATACATGCATACAACAGATAACAGGAGAACGAACGAAGTCATGAACCACTCACCTTGATGTGACATACCCTGCCGGTTCATCACCCAATAGAGCTGGACTCGCATTTCCAAGATCAGATAGCTGTTGCTCTAACCATGTTAACCTTCTAAGTTCAACTTGTATGTATATATCATCAGCAGGCTCTCCTTTGAACAGCATATAAAACTGTGTCCTGTGTATAACGGACATGTGGCACAAATGCCACAACATTACTATTTGTTTCCTATGATCCTCAAACGCCAGATGTCGTGGCATTGGAGATTGTTCACCCAAATCCACAGCCTTGTCATCATTGTGTTCCTCCTCTAGCTCCAGCACCTTTTAAGAGTCAATTTGAATCCATTTATACTTCAAGTTGTATTTGTTTCATAACATCCTAAATCTTTTTTATTTAAAGAAACGTTATATTTATTTTATAATAGCATACTTTTAATATAGAAAAATTATTTACATGACAAAAAAATGCACAAAAATAACCATTTTATGCATTGTCCTGTTTGCCATGTAGAAGAAGAGTGATAATTCTAACCTGGCAGACTAGCAGTTGTTTCTGGTATTGAAGTTTCGCCACACGCTCTTTGAGATCTGTAACATAAGCCTTGATACTTTGGATGTTATCTTCAGCAGCTGTCTTAAACATCATCTGGACCTTTTTGACATTAACAGAACTTTGTGGCTGCTTAGAAGCAGATTTAGGAGTGATTTTCTTGTCATCAGCAGGAGTGGCCTGCTTTTGTTAGGTGTAACAACAGAAGAAGTAGCAGGTGAATTATAAGTGTCTGGATCCCTGTTCTTGGTACCCTGAAGATTTGGTAAACACGGAGAGCGTTTGTCTTCTTATTTTTTAATGGAGTTCTTGAATCCTCTTCACCGCTGCTAACTAGCCTATCTAAGGATTTCTGCACGTATTCAAGCTTCTCTTCCAGAGATGCTATTTCTTCACATTTCAACCTGCCTATCTCGTCCTTAAGACTGCCACCACCCCCTTCTTTATCACCAATGTCATCCTTGAGACTTGCAGTCATACTCTTAATATCAGACACCAGTTTAACTATACTTTGATCATTCTCCAATCTGTGAGACGAAAGTAACTCAAGTGTACGGTTTGCTTCTTCACCAAGCCGCTTCTGCATCATCCCAATCTTTCTTATTTCATGCACTAGCATGCATTGCTCTATTGACTGTGTCCCTCTTCTCTGCGTCTTTCTTTCTACATTTTCACTACCAAAAGATAACCGTTTGGCTGGTTGACAAGAGGAGGGTTCCTGGTACAAAATACTTAAGTGAGTATGTATATGTATTAATTGGTAGATAGAGGAGCATTCTGGTAACCAACCTGTAGTTTTGTCACTTCAAGTTGTGATAGTGCAACGTCTCTCTCACGCTTTACCTCGTCCATTTCTCTCTCCATCTGCATTAGGATTCAAGATTTGTCCATTAACACCATATTATAACTCTAATTAGTTCCCTTTCAATTATCTTTTTCAAATGATCATGTTTGCTTTCAATGATAGATGAGGCTAAACAAGAGGCCAATGGGAGAGAGCAACATATCTAATCACTACAATTGGCTTCCCAGGAGTAAAATGCAAACTGTGTAAGAATAAAAGCAAAGTGAAAAATAGAATCAGACCTGCTGAATTTTCTGCTCCTTCTCCAACAGCAAAGACTTCAAACGGTCGCAGGAAGAAGGCTCTGGACTCAACATCTTTGCTTTAAGCCTGTTAACTTCCTTTTGTAAATTTCTCGTCAACTGCTTCTCATCAACAACCTAATGGTAAAATAATAAATTAAATGTAGTACATAACTACAATGAGATGAACAACAGTTGTATAATGCAGATATAACAAAAAGAACAATATCATACCATATTAATTTTAGCAGTGTTTGTGACTTCCTTCGCACTAGTTGCGAAAGCCAAGGTGTTTCGTGATTGGTCCACATGGCTCAAAGCAGGACTCATGGTGCATATTATTGCAGTCCGTGCATTCCCGCCTAATGAGGACTGCAATATGCGTGTCAGTTTAGAGTCCCTGTAAGGTATGTGACCAGTTTTCTTCCCGCTACTGCATAATAAGATAAGTTATTTATAACATTATGTTTTAGATGTGTATTTCACCAAGTAACATTCACAGTTTTTTAATATCATCTTCATCCATTACCTCAACTTCCTAATGACATTGGTCAATGTGAGTAGGCTTTTGTTTATGTGGCTTCCTTCCTTCAGTCGGGCACCAGCCACGTTTGTTTGAGATGCACGCTCACTGCCAGCAAGATCCACAAGACTCTGCAGGAATAGAACGAGGTTGAAAACAACTTGCGGATTTTGATAATAATCAATAGCAAAGAGAAAATAAAATAACATACCAAACTTGCCAGTAGAGATTTTACACGTCCTGATTCATCTTGAAGACTGCTTTCAATAGTCTAATAAGGAAAGTTCTTAGTCAAGCGATGAAATAAAGAGGTCAAGTGTAATAATGAGAATCAACTTGCACAAGTATATACATCCCCATCCGTATCAAGTAACCACTAGACGAGTGCCCGCGCGACGCAGCGGGTCTTTGAACGCGGAATTTATTAATCACGTAACAATTATGAGTGTTCATGGTTCAGTTTAAAACCTTGAAACTGGTCATCGGTTTGGTTTCCCGGCTGGCTTGTTTACTTTCAGTCGTTTTTTTTACTTCCTTTATCCTTTTGAATATCATATTTTGACTTAGTTGGAATTGATGATACGGTTATACTAATAATCATTTTAAGCAAATTTTATTATCAAAGCTTAAACTCTTAAACCAAACTAGAACCAGACCGTTAATAACAGTCTTGTTTCAATTTTTAATGGTTTAGTTTCCGTTTAAAAACAATCAAAACCGGCATTGAACACCCCTATGTAACATATTAATTTTTTCAATTGAAAAAATTATAATAATATTATATACAAATTAAAGAGAATAAAATACTCGTTTTTATGGTGCAATATTTTTACAAAATTATTAACGTATGAAAAACTTTTCGTCGTTTAAAAATCATGGGTGAGAAGTTGGTTTAAAGTTGAAACTAAAATGATATGGTTAAAGATGAGGGGGCAAACTTGTAAGTTGAGTGAATTGTGTTTAAAAGACAAGTTTACCCTTAATTACACATGTACTTCATGCTTTAAGTGTTGTAAATTACTTAAAAATGGGTATCTTAATTTACCCTTGTTTGGTGTATTATATATAGTATAGATACATCATACACTGAAAGTTCCATGTCCCTCACATCAACCATTATAACACAAGACATAAGACTCTTCTATAAATTAACAGATGCATGAGGAGATTAAACTTTGCTAACAAAAAGCAAGAAAGGATGAAATTTTGAACCAATTTATTACGCATTTACAGATATGCTCACATCAGATAAGAAACACAAATAACAGGTTTAACATCAATTGGTAAGGCAATAAAATGTCAGGGTACCCTACACACAACAGTAAGAAAATGCTGCTAAATATTAAGATTACCAGTCTGATTATCTGATGTGATCTTGAGCTTCGGTCGTTTAAAGAAGTTTCACCGACTTGCCTTTGATCTGCAAGCAAGCAGAAGCACATTAGGCTAAGAATATACGCATGTACAAATGTAGTGATGAAGCTGTCAATTACCTTCACAAGTAGCAATTAAGCATCTAAGATGCATACTATCTTTAATGACCTCCTCACTCAGCTTCTCCACAATTGTACCTTTCTGAATTCAATAAATAAAACAGTGCACTTTTAAATTACAGAAACACAAACATATCGAACAATAATTATAATAATAATGATAATAATAATACCTCGGGATCATCCAAGAGACGAATGGCACCAGAATCACGGTTCATGAGGTCTACCACTGTCTCATTATAGATTTCAATAGCAGAAAACTTCAAAACAAACCTACTTCCGGTCGCCTACAAGTATTAATCAATCGTTACTATCCGATCCAAATTCGCTACAATTTCACTAATAGTGAATATAGCTTACATTGTTAATATGTGCATATATGTCATTGATGCAATTCTCTGCTATTCCTTTCATCGTGTACGTCTTGCCACTGCTCGTCTGACCGTACGCAAATATCGTAGCTACAGTAATTTACAAAAAACAAGTCATAATTAGAAACTAATTTCAGTAATTACGAAAACGAAGAGGCTAGTAACTAGGGGTGTGCAAGATCCCGGAAAAACGGAACAAAAACAAAAACCGACTGTTTGGTTTTATGTTTTTGTAACAAAAACCGAACCGAACAGAATCTCTAAATTTTATCTTTTTAGTTTCCATTTGAAGTAATTTATAAGAATCTAATAAATATGTAATTACTTAATTACTTTTGGCTAAATGTATTATAATAGTCTATTAGTTAACAATTAACAAAACTATTTCTACCTAAATTCATTATTTATTTTCGACACACTTTCTTTTCGGCCTAAAAAATGCCAAAAATCGAAACAAAAACAGAAAACCGAAACCAAACAGTTTTAAAATTCTAAAAAGCTGAAGTTTTGGTTTTCTGTTTGGTTTGAGCCCAAAACTGCATCACGCACACCCCTACTAGTAACATCATTATTGTCGACAAACTTTCTTTTCAACCTAAATTTTTCAAGTCTCAAATGGCAAAAACTGAACCGAAACAAAAACAAAAACCGAAAGCGAACTGTTTTAAAATTCTAAAAACCGCACCGAACCGCACAGTCCTACTAGTAACATCTATGTATCTAACTAAGTATGCATGTATAAGTGTATACCGTTGATTCCTTTGATAGCAGATAGGGCAACATCTGTAGCACCTTGTTCATATACGCTGCGGTTAGGGCACGAAGGATCAAACACTCTATCTGTAACAAACAGCAACAACAAATTATTAGGTGAAATCAATAACAGCATAATGTAAATGTAAGAATAATAATGCTAATAATATAGGATGAGTTATGATTGATTTTGGTGGATGCGACGGTGTTATGATCGGTGCAGTCCCAAGCGAAGAGGTCGTAATTAGACGGACGGACTCTTAACAGTCACCAGAATCTCGAGAGGTTCGGGGAGTAGAAGAAGGATCTTGGATGCAGGTGCACTTTTCGCCATTGAATTGAAAACAGTTGTTTCTTGCTGGAATGAAATGAAGAAGAATTGTAACGGCTTCTTGACTTGAGGTCCGTTTTATTCAAATTGACCCAAAACACGACTCGAACACGACACGCTTTTAAATGGTTCGACACGACACGAATAAATATATGGGTTGGGTCACGGTTGAAGAATCTCAACACGCCAACCTGTCAACCCGAAACCTATTAACCCGTCAACCCACCAACCCGACACGATTGACACCCGTAATTGTATACATAAATATCTGTAATGTAACGGGCAAAACACGAGTCAGGTCAATATGGGTTAAGTGCATACCAAAATACAGTGACGGCGACCAGTAAATATTAGAAAGATAAACTTTATACGAATTCATTTGAATCGCCTCAAATTTGTCAAATGATCAATTTAGTCTGCTTAAATTAGTAAATGGGTTCAACCAAACAAATATTATAAGTAAAATGGGGTTCGAGCGATTCAACACCACCTATGGCTATGGCTATTATTATTTTACTTAAAACTTAAATGTGATCTTTTTTACAAGTAGAATTACTTTTGTTGTTTATTAAGTCAATGTTTGTTTTCTGTTAAACAAAACAAAACCCATGAATATTGCAAAAGAGATATTTAGATGAACCGCTCCTGCCACAACCACCTATAACGTCGCCATATAAATTAAAGCAGGTGAACCCATTATAATTTTTAAACAACTTATTTCATGCGGACTTTATTTTGACCACAACGAGTGTTAACCAGGACCAAAATAATATTTGTTTCAGTTGTGACTCGTTTTAACCTGAACTCTTTATGATTCAAACCGGTATAATTAACCCAAACTCGTTCTAACCTGTCTAACGAGCATGGCCCGCCCTTCGGTTTGCCAAGAAACAAACACATGCCTAGGAAAAAGTTCAATCCAACTTTTGAATATTTTCGAGTCTATAAATTTACCTAAACCTAACACTTTTCGACTTAAACAAACAAACAATAAGATAATTTTGATATATAAAACTCGAGTTGAGAGAAGAAATCAAAATGGTTGTGTGACTGGGTTCTTTTATTTAACGGAACTATGTTAAGAATGTGTAATTTTAAGGATTTCTTAGTCTAAGAATATTCACATAATATGGATATATTTTACTTGGATAAATATACAAATAAATGAATGCAGATAGGTTCTCAAAATAGATGTGGTTTAATAAGAAAAAGTTGAAAAAGGATGTAAGAAAATACATGAGACTAATAATACTAACCGCGAAATCGGTTCGGTTTAGTTATGAGAGTTAATCATAACTATAACCAAGCTTCAATTATGGTTGATCACTTAACCTTACCCATAAGTCCAAAACCGAATGGTTTGCTAACCATAGATCGATTATGGGACGATTTCGGTTCAACTCAGTTAATTATCCAATATATTGTGTTTATCCAATCTCATCTACAAAGTTTCTAGTTGAAATATGTTGGTGTGTTCCAAACTCCTTATAGATAGTTGGAGGCTGGCAACATGAATTGAATTGTTCGTATCTAGAAAAGCCGATATAAAAGACGGAAACATAGGCATAAAACTTGGAAAAACACACACATACAAAGTTCGGTTTTTGTTAACGTCGGTTAACAAAGACACATTAACTGTAACCACCATAACCTAATAATCGGTCTTGTCAGCAACGGTTTATGTCGGGTTAAAGTTGGATTTTCGATTATGGTTCGATTTTTTACCCACCCGTAAACCTAACTAACTAACTAACTAGTAATTACCTTTTAGTAAAAAAAAAAAATTAAATAAAGTATGAATCTCTAATATCTTGTGTTGTGAGTTTGCAGATACAAATAATAATCAAATACTAAATCAATCATCCTTGATCCTCCTTAAAATTTTGGCAGCCCATCTACGGACTCTGCGTTTGAGGGTGAATCCAACAATAACACCGGCCACAAAGCAGGCACCACAAAGCTTCGAGCAAGTCAACACGGACACAGCTCGCCTACAAACAAACCAAACCAAACCAAACCAATCCTTCCTTAAATACTGTCTAAATATAAATATACTAGTATGGAGTCGAGTTACCTTGTGGGTCTGGCGAGCAGGAGGTTTGAAGAAGATGGAACTGTAGTAGCCACCGTTGCCCTCTCAAACCCTTGTTCCATTGACGGCTGACTAACAAACAAACACAGATTTCATCGTAACGGGCCTTTCCTTTTAATATTATATCCTGCTTTAAACCCAACCCCAGGCCATCCAACTCTTTTTAAGGCCCACAACCCCCATTTTTACCACTCTACTTATTTTCAAATTCGCTTGTCTCCGATAATCGTTAAAATCAAAATATTGATTTTTCTTAACTTCTTAAACGGGTTAACAGGTCAAATCACTTTTTAACGGGTCGGTTTCGGGTTGACCTGTTCATCGTGTCAGCCAACCTAAAACCTATATTTTTTCGTGTCGGGGTTCATGTTGGGCTTCGGGTCGTGTCAGGAGTTGACTCCCTAGTTTAAACATTAAAAATACATACTCTTTCGTATAAAAATATGTATAAACTGAAAAAATATATATCCAGACCTACCGAGTGATCGGGCTGGGTACCGTTGACCACCCAGCCCTCCTTCAAGGATTTACTAACAGACTTAGTTTGATGGGTATGGTAAACAAATGATAAAAAAAAAGATAAATTTGTAGCACAAAATTATTTATTTCTAGCCAACTAATTATACCTATTGTATAATCAATAACACGGTTCGATACATACATACGGTTTAAACTACAGGTCCAAAAGTTATAAACGGTCGATTACCGGAGGAAGAAAGTCTAACCTAACAAGGTTAAGCAAAATCCTTAAGTGAATACGATTTAAATTAACAAACTAAGATACATGTCAAATCAAATACTTTATATATGATTGGAATACTTGATGCATATTGTAGTTTAACCTGACAACATTTGGTTGTATGTTAATAGTAAGATAATTACGCACCTAGTACTCCCATTTGTAGGTGAAGAGGTAGGTCCCCGCAAAACCCAGTTGGACCCGCAAGACTCACCTTGAAGAGGTACGTCTGCGCAAAGACCAACTGGATCCGCAGGACCCACCATGCTCAGAGATGAAGACCTTACACGCAGTAAGCCAGCTGTCCCCGCAGGAAAGCCTCCCTTGGTACAGTACCCTGCCTGTCCCCGCAGCTGTGGGTACAAGCCAAGAAAGAAGGCTACCCGCACTAACAGTAAGACTACACGCATAAGGCACTAACTCTTATACTTCAGCAATGTCACCTGAAGAAGGAATGAGCAGGGCGGGAATATTCCCGCCCAAAAGAGCCAGTCCGTACGCTTCTAAAAGATCTTTTGTACTATACCTACCAAGGTATGGACAAATAGACAAGATCTGACAAAAGCAACCCATGAACCAATCACAGGGTGACAGCTCACTGACAATAGTACGAGGAGGAGCACGCTCCAGTACAAAATGTCACTATCAGCCGCTGCCTACCCACCAACTCCCATCGTGGCACGAACGTAGCCCATAGTTGGTGGAAAAGGAATATTATATACAGCTGGCCGTTCCTGCTTGGAAACCTACCTTCGGCTATAAATACTCCAACACCTTGGAACGGTATCATCATCTTCTCTCTAGCTATTTCTCTCTATATACACTTATATTCAGAGCAACCTAGTCTGATTCTCACGCCGGAGGGTGGTCACAAGGAGAAACCCCCCCCCCCCCTTCTCAGTGACGAGCTTACGGTGTCTGTTTTGCAGGTTGAGAAGAATAACCATCTTTGCCGGACCTAACCCTCGTGGGAAACATCTACTTAACCCTAAGATTATCCTTAATCTGTCGGGGTCACTTAGTGTTTCTTCAGTAGGCATACATAAAACCCGTTGGTTGCAAGGGTTGATTATAGAAAAATGGGGCGAAATAAGACTAATGAGTGTTTAGACTACCGTAAGGTGTATGATCAGGTTTGTTTTAGTTATAGCATCTCATATATATAGTTTATAATTTATATTCAGCATCTCATAGTGGGTGTCTTATTCTTAAGTATTTTTTTTTCAGGTAATCGTACAAAACGTTTTCCAGGTCCGTGTTGATTAGTTACTGATAAGTAATAGTTAAATCTTTTAAGGGTATTATCCATTGATCTTTAGTCACTAACGTTTTCAATGGCTGATCAGTCCATTATATCGGCCATTGAAAATCCTTTAGTTTGTAGTGGAAGTAGTTAGTGAGGTCACAAAATTAAAATTAATGAAACCTTCAAAAATGTTTATTAAGAGAGATTATAGTGATAATCAATATATCATGCTATATGTCCCAACCGTAGCTACTGCATTTGAATCACTAATACATTCGGAGTCATGATATCCACGAGCACAAATTCCTTACCAAGCGCGCGACAACTTTACGGCTAGATAATATTGAGTTTAGAAAGACAGCATGAGAGCTGTTACGCTGTGTTCCCAAGTTTACTTAACGAGAGAAATGAGATGAGCTAGAACACATTAATTCTTTACTTTCCATTCATTTCTTTTCCTTTCTCTTCATTATTAACACTCAGAAACACATCGTTAGTGTGACGTAATTATACTTGTTGCAAATTAAAGACACATGAGTTGTTGACATATGTAGTGAAGAAAAAGGTGACCGGACATCTCTTTCTATGTTTCATTCGTTTCGTATTATGAGATGAGACTATAAAAGACAAATTGACGGCCAAACAATGTATGCATTTATTTTAATGGGCCGGGAAGTTTCATGTACAAAATAATCTTAATATTAAAACGTAGAAAGCAATACTAATCTACCAAATATGATAACGTAAGAAACAATATTAACTAGTAACTACAATGCCAATTTACATAAACACTATTTTATAATAACAATAAAAAAACTAATAATAACAACAAAAGAATCGTATGCAACGGCTAAAGAAAAATACTACATAATAACAAAAAATGTAAATCAATAAATACTTATAACGTCTTATGATTGGAAACAAGTAAATATGAACAAAAAATAACAGCAAACACTTACAAAAAAAATATAATAATAACAACAAATTGATCTCATTATTTTTATGCTAAGAAATATTTGTATTTGATCGAACTCATTCTAATATACGCATTTACTATGAGCATTCAATATTTTTAGAATTAAAAAGATATTTATTTTGTCTGTCAAGTTAGGTTAGGAAAGAAATTCATTCTTTCTATGACAAAACCGACAATTATTACTTTCATAGCAACACATAACAACATTTTGGTTCTTTCTACATAGGTAATCTTTAGATAAATTAAATTAATTCAGTTGTGTGGGCTTGATAAAATATTTAGTGTGGAAATTAGTTTATCAGCTCTATAATATTAATATTATACATGGTCTTGAGGCTTTGACTTTGTGTATAGGCCGGGTTGATAGAAGATTAGGTCTACAGATCGATGCAAATATTATATAAAATTATAACTAGTAATTAATAACTATTTGATTTGTGGACATGAGATTGATTGGTTACATAAGGACACATGATCAGTCAGTATACCATTTCACATCAACCCTCTTAACAACCACCTTATTATTATTATTAACTAATTAACAAATGTGAACTTGTTTACTTGAAATCAAATCATGAAAAATTTAAAACGAATTATAGCATATGAAGTGTATTATTAACTTGTATAGTATATGTGTTATTGACTTATACATTGTATTTAATTTTTATTTTTAAAACATTTTAAAGTAGTAAATTGAGTACAATAACAATAACAAGAACCATTAATTTATATAACTACAATGACGTCCTTGTATTTTTTATCCGATAAGTATAATTTATATAAGTTATATAATTTTTTTATAAATGATTTGATCTCGCATAAAACATTTAGATTATGAAAAATTTAAACAATAACGATGGCGTGGAAAACATATATTTCTCTAATGGATCTTCGAGGGTTACTGAGAAAATGAACGTTTGAAATTGATCGATAATTTGATTGTTAGACGAGTCATGCTATATATAAGGTTAGTAAGATATATATATACATATTTTTAAATGATGAATTTAAAGGATTTGGAAGTTGGATTAGTGATGGTTTAATATTATATAAACGAAAGGTGGCTAGGAGTCAACACAAGACACTTTAAATGGATGTGGATGGATGGCGTTGAATTATTTATAACTACAATAATAATAAAACTATTTATGTATCATCAATCAGTTAAATATTATTACACTTTGTTAACCATCTCTCATGGACTTATAAGTCATATTAAGTTCTTTAGTTGTTGGATGACTTTTTTCAAAGAGAGAACTGTCAAATAGAGCTCTTAATTTAACCGAAAGGATTTTTCATTTATACTTTTAACTCCAATTCTTTAGCACCATCAATATCTATATATTTATAAATCTACATGCATATAAAAAAAACTGTGTATTGCTCTCATCCCCTCCAAAACCATCAGATTGTTTTATTTGTTATTTGAGATAATTTCTTTTACGTTTAACCTGAATTCCCGGGATATAAGTTTCACCAAACCCGAATAGTCTTAAATGAGTTATAACGTCTCATTTACTTGAAATCCTTTCATGATCAAACAATAATATTTGTGAGTCATCAGCCTAACCAAACAGTTCTTGAATGAGTTATAACATCTTATTTATTTTTTAAATAAGTTCTTAATCATCAAACAATAATTTTCTCAGCCATGGGTCTCACCGAACCCGGATGACCCTTAAACGGGCTATAACATCTCATTTATTGCGAAACGTTTTCATCATTAAACCCTAATTTAGTTTGTCTCCTTTATATATTCTCTATCGCCAGTTCATCACCAGTTAACTTCGGATTATAACCCACCATCGTCAGCCTCCCCTCTCATGCACCAACCACCATCGTCACTTACATCAACCGCCCATTTTCATAAGACAAATTTGTGTTCATGTGCGTGTTCGTTAAAAAAATCAGCATGTACATGTTCGTTTATATTTGTTCGTTAAAAATCTAAAAACCTACACATCTCAATTGAAAGAGGCCAAACGAAAAAATATATTGAACAAAACAAACTAATATATACGTAATAAATCAAAACAAAACTACGTTGAAAAATAATACAAATCATTACAAAATATAAAAAAACAAAACAATTAAAAACAAACTTAAATAAACTCTATTATGGGGAGACTCAAACTTGTATGATTATATATACAAAATATTTAACGTACGGTTATGAATTTGCAACTCGCTTTTTTCCTTCTACTCCTCTTATAACAAAAAAAAAGTAATAATAATAACTTTCAATGCAGCAAGCTCAAGCTCGGCTTGATATTCTATCGAGTTGGCTCGGCTCGAACTCGAACCCTTAATCGAGCTAAAAGTATGAGCTTAAGCTCGGCTCGGTTTTAAATCGAGCCGGCTCGGCTCGATTTGGCTCGAGTTTACATGTAATAATAACAATTATAGACAACCATCAAGTTAAATTAAATAAATATGACGTTGAGATCAACACTTACCAAATACAAACTAAATAAATACGTCTAATACAAAATTAAGCAGAGAATTGGCGGCCGATGGCGGAGGATGAGCGTCTAGGGTTAGGATGGAAAATGGAATATATACTTTGAGTGTGTGAACTATGAAGTTTCATCTCTTAGTTACTCAATATATGGAATTATGAATATAGACTATGGATTGGGAAAGGAAATTGGGCTGGATTAAAAGAAAGCCCATGTGTTAAAATAATTGGGCTCGATAATTATATGCATGTATGTATATATATATATATATATATATATATATATATATAATAAATTAAAATAAAATAGTTTGAGCCAATCGAGCGAGCTCGAGTCAAGCCGGGGCTAGCTCAGGCTCAGCTCGTTTACAATCGAGCCGATTTCGAGCGAGCTTTCTCCAAGTTTTTTTCTGAGTTTCGAGCGAGTTTCGAACCGTGAGCTTTTTGAACAGCCCTAGTTCGGCTTCATTGCACCCGTATTTATCGAGTTAAAATTGTTTTAGTATTTATTAAATCCGAAAATATGCTAGCTAGCTAGATAAGTTAAAACAGAATCAATACTGACATTTTTTGCCACTACATTTTTGGCTTCCGGTTTGGAAGTGTAGTTTTGGTCCATAATGTAGAGAAAAAATGTTAGTTTTGTTTCTTTTTATATATATATATATATATATATATATATATATATATATATATATATATATATAAATAAATAAAAGAAGTACGAAATATAAGAATAGAGCATAACTATATGAATGGCACTAAACTACAACACAATATCCTAGCTATAATACAATTACATCATTTTTCAACATCACGTTTGTTAGAAATCTATAGGACGACAGAAACACCTCTTCTAGGAGTAACAAGAAAGCCGTCGTGGTGCCCATAAGGATCGACGGTCAAAGGCTCGTGCCCAATGTTGCTTGCCATTGTCTTAAAATTCAAGATAGACAAGTCGATTGTAAAGTTTGTATTCAAAATCGTTGTGTAACATGTAACCCATTTTCAATCACAAAATAGTTTTTTTAATTATGAAAAGAAATAGATGATTGAACTAAGATATATATGAGCATGATAAAAAGTAGTTTTTTTGAAATCTTCAGCGGATCTAGCGTAGGTTGAGTAGTAACTAGCCATCCTGCTCATCAACTTCTTAACGAAGTGCAATTTTTTTTTCTTTTTTGTGATATGTATTGCTACCCCATAACTTTTTTTCTAGATCCGTCACTGCTTTTATTTATCAATTAGTTTCGTATGAATTTTCACCAATTTTCGGTTATCTCTCTCTCTTTTTCCTTTTTATTTTTAGACGTTTTAAATTGGAAACACTAGAATATAATTTACTAACATTTGGTGACACCTTAAAGTTTGTTGAGTCTTTTAACCACAATTAATAAAGCTAAACTCCAAAGATATATGTCCATCAAATTTATGCTTATAAATATATATAAACCTTGCATCCCCTATATAGGTGGTTGGTTTATTTATTTAATTTTACATATATAATGGTAAATAATAACAAATTAAACGTAGAAGCAACACACACATATATATATATATGAATCTTGATTAATAATAATTAGTTAATGCAGTTGTCTTCATAGTCTCTACTGTTGTAAGGACTAAATGCTTCAGCCAGCCAACTCTTCTTCCTCCAACTACTCCACCCCATCTCTTCACATATCTCATCACTGTGATTAATACTGAATGTTGAGATGCAAATCCTCTTGTAAAACCGCGTCGTCTTCTTCATTATTTCTGCTTCCGCGGTTACCTGCTCCACCATTTTCTCCATGCTTGGAAGCTTAAACTTACCG
This sequence comes from Bidens hawaiensis, assembly GCF_021521415.1. Classification (NCBI taxonomy): domain Eukaryota; kingdom Viridiplantae; phylum Streptophyta; class Magnoliopsida; order Asterales; family Asteraceae; genus Bidens; species Bidens hawaiensis. The sequence continues at coordinate 54,096 of NW_027506537.1, forward strand.
CCTATCAGCCTCGCTAACCATTTGCAACGTATCTCTGAGGTATGCAAGTTCGAAACACTCTCCACATAGCCCATGAACGCCATGTTTGGTATGTATGGATTAATCGTACCCCTGATATCATCAAAAAATGTATATAGTTATTAAAAGTTGACCGATCGTATATAATATATATACTACATAACTATGTAACAAAAAAGTCGGGACCAGGGAACCATGTCTTTTTACATGTAAAAAGTTAATAAAAACATTTATGTTTACATACTTTTTTTTTTTTTTAGTTTTTGCATATAAATACATGTAGAAGCTGTTTTAATAAATATTTATAACCCATGCAATGCATGCAATTATGTGATACGTACCTGTATAAGGGCATCATGCCAGAGGGAAACTCCAAGAAATTAGAAAAGGGTTGGGGCAGGACCGCTCTAAGCTTCTTCTTGCCGTCGTAGCCAGTGGCAAGAATCACAAGGTCGGCTTCTAACTTGGTCTTGTCGTCAAACTCTAGACCGCCTTCATAAAACCACCAGTCACCCGATGTCCTTTTGAAGTTGATCTTGCCCTTATCTACCTCTGGGAAGAAGCTGTCAGGCAAGATAGCCATTTGACATGATGCATAGTCTTCCTCAAAAGGGTGGTCAGGTTTAAGTCCATACTTCACCAATGGTAGCTTCCATAGTATATAAGACTCAATGATCTTTGAAGTTGCCTTTCTCTATATTAACAAATCAATTATATATAATTAGTATACAATATATATTAACTAGCAAGCAAGGTGGTGAATAATTGGTGATGAAATGAAATTAATAATATTTTTACCGCGGGTGATAAAAGTTGACACAGGAGGGTCCGGAGAGCGCCTTGATTTGGTCTTTGGTGTAGAAACTGTGAGAACCTAGTTGAATAGAACAAGTAAAATGGCAAGCCCCATACTGAGTAGTGTGGAACTATCCAGTGTGAAGTCCTAACAACCATGGTGCATGATTTGCCTTCATCACCTAATTAATTAAATATATGTTAAGTACCAAAATAGAAACAAATGATTGAAGGCTGGTCAAATGGATTAATTAAGAAAATTTAAGGATATTATATATATATATATATATATAGCATGCAACTAGTCAACTAGTCAATAACATATTGTGGAAGTTAGAATTTTATTAGCCTCACCTCTTCACATATATAGGTTCTCACTTAATACCAAAAGGTCATATTAATCAATATATTGGACCATAGACAATCATGTTTGACAATAGGGCCACGTACACAGACATGTGTTAATAGGGCCACGTACACAGACATGTGTTAATAGGTGATCAGTCACTTGAAGTGACAAAATTTTATGTTTTTAGTTCGTGTCAACACTTGTCCGGTGAGTTAGACTATTCTCCTAGAAACAATAATCTTTTCTCTCCCACATATCATTAGAGTACATATCTTTTTATCACAATATAGCTAGCTAATTAATCTATCAATCATTCATTTGTTTGTTTGTTTTGTATAATTTGTGGACAATATATTAACATGCATGCATGATTATAAGAAAATATATACTACCTTGGTTAGCTTGAGCACATTCAACAGCAAGATCAATAGCTGATTTCTTGTAACCAACCACCACCACCTTCTTTCCTTTAAGAAGCTGTGAAGATTCATCTGAGTTGAGTTTGCTGTATTCTTGTGAATGCATCACCTTCCCTTTAAACACTTCTGGTCCTTTGTTCTTCGCATAATTCGGTATGATCGGTACATCTCCATATTTCCCCATACACATCACAATATACTCGAAACCGTACCACTGCATGCATACATGTACATATTATTATTATTATTCAACCAAACTATGGCTTTTAAAGATATATATATGATGGATAATATTAATGATGAAGTTAAACCTGAATATCATTAGAACCATTCGTCTGGACCGCAACCTCCCAAACTGGTTTTTCATATGAGTGGTCGTCAGTGGCTAACCTGATTTCAACAACCCTAGAGTTAAACTTGATGAATTTGAACAAGTCAAAATGGGTAGCATAAGAGTTGAGATACTCGAGTATCTCGGTATGTGACGGGAAACTTGAGTTATCCCTAAGTGGCCAAGGGAAATCAGAGAACTCGTAGTCACAACGAGGTGTCTGAAGCTTGGTGGTGCGGAAGGAACAGTGCTTCCAAACACCACCAATGGAGTCAGTGGCCTCCAGTACGACAGGGTGGTACTGGGCTAGCTCTTTTGCGGCAGCTAGCCCACTTATACCACCCCCGATAATGCCTATCTTGGAGAAGATGACAGCCATTAGTTACTTATAAGATATATATGTTTTACCAACTTATATTAGTGAATGAAATAAGGTATGTATGTTATATATATGTGTGTGTGTTTTGTAATTGTGGTGCACTTGAAGGTGGAGGACGTGGTGGTATTTATAGGGAAGTTTGCATACGTAGTTTTCAAAGGCAAGTAGATTGACTTTTAGCAAATCTTTGAATTGAACAGGTGTACGTGTTCATATTTGAGTTAATTACTGGTCTTATATATTGCTTGATGCAATTTCTAACATAGACATGTCACATGCATGCTTCTTGAATTCAAAAGCTATGTTTTTACCAGGAAAAATAATGTGTTATATATTAATGTTGATTCGTTAAGATTCTCATAAATATAATAATTAAGGTCGTAATTAACCTAGCTTTCTTATTAATTCATTGTTAGTTTAGTGGCATCTTCAACTCCATTTCATGTTAGTATAATTATATATATATATATATATATATATAATCCAGAAATATTCAACAAGTAAACAACCGACATCCTTGATGAAATCGATTTTATTTTTCTTAAGGATAAAACATGCATGTGTGTGTATCCTTAATTATCACACAACACATTTATTATTATTTATTATTATTATTATTTGGGAAATATATATCTATCTATAATATACATAAACGAAAACATAAAATCCTACGTGTCGCGATGTAGTGGTTTCTCTTTACTTGGAGTCCCCAGATTTGCTTGATTTTTAAATGAGAACTTCTCATGCATTTGACCTCAATTCACGGGTATGGGTCTCATCAAACCCAGATATTTCTTAAACGGGTTATAACATCTCGTTAAATTAAAAATTAATCTCACCAAATATTTGATAAAAATCCTATAAAGTAGGGATATATTAAAAATTAATATTTGATTTATTTAAAAAAGATATATATTATATATAATTAAGAAAAACAATTTTATAGTAAATAAAAAATAGGTTCTGGGTCTCATCAAACTCATATAGCTTTTAAACCGGGTTATAGCATCTCATTTATTTGTGAAACAATTTATCATCAAACCATAAACATATTATTAACTTTCATACAATAAAAAATAAATTTTTCAAAAAATAAATAATTATTAGAAATAAATAATATAAAACAACCCCGTAATACGGGGGGATAGAAACTAGTGTTTCGTAAAAGCCAATTTAACATGTGTATCAATAAAACTAATTTTGATTTTTGATGACAACACACACATATTAATAGTTGGGACTTGGGAAATATGTTTTATAAAAAAACCGAGTTATAAACATATCAATAAAACTGAATTTTATTTCCATTTCTTGATTACATCACATGTGAGTATCCTTGATGACACAATATACACATTAATAGTTGGAAATACGTTTTAGAAAAATTAATTACCGATATCGAACATGTACGTGTATCAATAAAACTGATTTTATTTTTGCTTGGTGACAAAACATGTGTGTATCCATGATGACACAACGTGTTGGCAATATCAGATAATGGCCATTGCAGTGCAAATGCGAGTTAATTTTGCGTGTAAATCACAAGTTGGAAGAAGATGAAGATGCTAATACTAATACTAATTACTAATGCTTGTCGGTTTAGGATGTTAAGTTCATTTAATTAATTTATGTATTATTTTAGGATGCATAGTTTGATATAAATGTGTTTAGGTTTGGTTTTATTAGTGTAATTAAGTTTTTCAGATAGTTTCCTAATACAGTAAACGTTTGATGTTTACCAACAACTTGTGTTACTATTAACACAAGAATATATTATATTTGTATTGTGATTCTAATGTATATTATCTATATTTGTATTAACCCTATATAAAGGACTTTTGAGAATAATAATATGATAGATCTAATTACTAATATCATAACATTCTGTTATGGTATCAGAACTCAGGGGAATTTTAAGTGGTTTTGTTTAAAATTAGAGCAGTCCATAAATCACAATGAACAACATCAAAAGGTGCAATAGTAGTAGAATTAGAATCATAAAATGGTAATCGTTTGTGTTATGAAAGTTGACAAGCATGACATAAAGAAGAACATAAAGGTTTATTGCATGAAATAAAAAAAACGAGACGAAAGTAGATTTAAAACTGGCGCTCTTGAGTGACCAAGTCGGTTATGCCATTGATCTTGTGTGGTGGTCAGGAAAACGTCCGGCCTGAAGGAGTGGTGAAAGGATATAGATCACCCGCGCTGTTATAGCTGGAAAGAAGAGCTCTAGTCTTGTAATCCTTCACGGAAAACAAAACCATAAGGATCAACATCAACAGTAAGTCCAATTATCAATAACAAATTTACGAACTGATAATTTTTTTCTAATAATACATGAGGCATATAAGAAATTGTTTTACGAATATGAATAGGTTGGAGTTTAGTATGTGGTATTGTCGGACCCATGTATACTATTTTATAATAACTTTACTTATTAGTTCTTGTATATAGGATTAATTTTATGCATTAGGTACAAATTTAACTTATTCTTTATTAATTAGAAAGATATACTTGAAAATGCACGCAACCCTTGTAGTTGTGCTTCACTAAAAACTATTATTATTATTTTGTAGCCGAGTCCAACTCTAAAAATATGTGTGTTTGAATGACTTTGAAATTGTGCTTGATAATACCATAGAGTGAAACATGTAGACGCAATTAATTAATATATACTTGTTTTAGAATCAAATGTTGGGCTTCTATAAAAAGCTAATTAAGCTGGAGATATAGAAATTAAGTTTAGGAAAGCTCGAGGAAACTAATAATCAAAGTGTGTACGACTCTTCATACCTTCCAAGACTAACTCATATCACCTAGCTACCTATCTTGTTTTATTTTTTTAATTTCTTTCTTTCCATAGAATTCTTCTCATCAATGACATTGATATATACACACATTGTTCCAAATTTATTTATATTTATATATACATACACTTAATTCTTCACTTGCTTAATTTTTGTTGTTTATTAAAAAAAGAACGACCGAGATAAATCATTACGTCTTCGTTTACGGGTCTTTAGTTAAGTTGTCAGTATGAATTATTATTATTATCGACCAATGAGTTATATTATAATAATACTAGGATAACCTAATCAATAACTAAAGCTAGAAATAATATATGGTTTGGAATATTATGAGAAGTGGGGAGGTGAGATTATAACTAATTAATATTGTGACATTAAGTTTCTTGGTTATAAGGCTTACAACACAATATAATATAATAAGTTAGTTAGTTAATTAACCAAGTAAACTCAACTGCTGACTGACTGCATGACATTGATTCTTTATATATATTTTAGTCAGCTTGCTAATTGAAAAACTAAGTAACTACTTAGAAGTATCAAGGAAAGTCTTGATCATTCACACTTCCTAGCAACTACCTTCATTTTAATTTCCACATCTTCACCTTTTCTATTCTATTCATGAAGGTCAAACTTATTAATAAAAATTGGAAATATGCGTGCATACGATCGATCAACATCTACTTCTAGAAACGTTCGACTGCGCTAGATCCATTGCATCTCTTCCATTCCATTCCTTGGTTGATTGATGTGTGCATACATATATATGTGTTTCTCTTCTAATTTGTAGCTATATGCATGATATGT
>NW_027506537.1:70000-82588 GCF_021521415.1 Bidens hawaiensis
CTGGCAAAATTTTGAATGGGTCTCGAGGTGGCTTCAGGGCATAGTCATTAATCCGATTCTTTCGTAGTCTCAAAAAATATTGTATGGAGGTCACCAAGACCGAATTTCTGATCCGACTCAGTGGTTCGACCCATACTCAGTTTTTTCTCCGTCTCGGTGAACATACCCCTTTGGCAATACTGGCAAAATTTCAAACGGGCCGCGAGGTGGCGTCATGGCATAGTTATTGATCCGATTCTTTCGTAGGGTCCTAAAATATTGTATGGAGGTCACCAAGACCGAATTTCTGATCCGATTAAGTGGTTCGACCCATACTCAGTTTTTTCTCCGTCTTTGTGAACATACCCCTTTGGCAATTACGGTAAAATTATGAACGGATCGCGAGGTGGCTTCAGGGCATAGTCATTAATCCGATTCTTACGTAGTCTCAAAAAATATTGTATGGAGGTCACCAAGACCGAATTTCTGATCCGATTCAGTGGTTCGACCCATACTCAGTTTTTTCTCCGTCTCAGTGAACATACCTCTTTGGCAATACTGGCAAAATTTCAAACGGGCCGCGAGGTGGCGTCATGGCATAGTTATTGATCCGATTCTTTCTTAGAGTCCTAAGATATTGTATAGAGGTCACCAAGACCGAATTTCTGATCCGATTCAGTGGTTCGACCCATACACAGTTTTTTCTCCGTCTCAGAGAACATACCTCTTTGGCAATACTGGCAAAATTTCAAACGGGCCGCGAGGTGGCGTCATGGCATAGTTATTGATCCGATTCTTTCTTAGAGTCATAAAATATTGTATGGAGGTCACCAAGACCGAATTTCTGATTTGATTAAGTGGTTCGACCCATACTCAGTTTTTTTTCCGTCTCAGTGAACATACCCCTTTGGCAATTACCGCAAAATTTCAAACGGGCCACGAGGTGGCGTCAAGGCATAGTTATTGATCCGATTCTTTCGTAGGGTCATAAAATATTGTGTGGAGGTCACCAAGACCGAATTTCTGATCCGACTCAGTGGTTCGACCAATACTCAGTTTTTTATCCGTCTCGGTAAACATACCCCTTTGGCAATACTGGCAAAATTTCAAACGGGCAGCGAGGTGGCGTCATGGCATAGTTATTGATCCGTTTCTTTAGTAGGGTCCTAAAATATTGTATGGAGGTCACCAAGACCGAATTTTTGATCCGACTCAGTGGTTCGACCCATACTTAGTTTTTTCTCCGTCACAGTGAACATACCCCTTTGGCAATACTGGCAAAATTTCAAACGCGCCACGAGGTGGCGTCAGGGCATAATTATTGATCCGATTCTTTCGTAGGGTCCTAAAATATTGTATGGAGGTCACCAAAGCCGAATTTCTGATCCGACTCAGTGGTTCGACCCATACTCAGTTTATTCTCCGTCTCAGTGAACATACCCGTTTGGCAATACTGGCAAATTTCACACGGGCCACGAGGTGGCGTCATGGCATAGTTATTGATCCGATTCTTTCGTAGGGTCATAAAATATTGTATGGAGGTCACCAAGACCGAATTTCTGATCCGATTAAGTGGTTCGACCCATACTCAGTTTTTTCTCCGTCTCGGTGAACATACCCCTTTGGCAATTACGGTAAAATTTTGAACGGGTCGCGAGGTGGCTTTAGGGCATAGTCATTAATCCGATTCTTTCGTAGTCTCAAAAAATATTGTATGGAGGTCACCATGACCGAATTTCTGATCCGATTCAGTGGTTCGACCCATACTCAGTTTTTTCTCCGTCTCAGTGAACATACCTCTTTGGCAATACTGGCAAAATTTTAAACGCGCCGCGAGGTGGCGTCATGGCATAGTTATTGATCTGATTCTTCTTAGAGTCCTAAAATATTTTATGGAGGTCACCAAGACCGAATTTCTGATCCGATTATGTGGTCGACCCATACTCAGTTTTTTCTCCGTCTCAGTGAACATACCCCTTTGGTAATTAAGGTAAAATTTAGAACAGGCCGCGAGGTGTCGACAGGGCATAGTTATTGATCCGATTCTTTCGTAGGGTCCTAAAATATTGTATGGAGCTCAGCAAGACCGAATTTCTGATCCGATTAAGTGGTTCGACCCATACTCAGTTTTTTCTCCGTCTCAGTGAACATACCCCTTTGGCAAATAAGGCAAAATTTCGAACGGGCCACGAGGTGGCTTCAGGGCATAGTTATTGATCCGATTATTTTGTAGGGTCATAAAATATTGTATGGAGGTCACCAAGACCGAATTTCTGATCCGACTCAGTGGTCCGACCCATACTCAGTTTTTTCTCCGTCTCGGTGAACATACCCCTTTGGCAATATTGGCAAAATTTTGAATGGGTCTCGAGGTGGCTTCAGGGCATAGTCATTAATCCGATTCTTTCGTATTCTCAAAAAATATTGTATGGAGGTCACCAAGACCGAATTTCTGATTCGACTCAGTGGTTCGACCCATACTCAGTTTTTTCTCCGTCTCGGTAAACATACCCCTTTGGCAATACTGGCAAAATTTCAAACGGGCCGCGAGGTGGCGTCATGGCATAGTTATTGATCCGATTCTTTCGTAGGGTCCTAAAATATTTTGTGGAGGTCACCAAGACCGAATTTCTGATCCGACTCAGTGGTTCGACCCATACTCAGTTTTTTCTCCGTCTCAGTGAACATACCTCTTTGGCAATACTGGCAAAATTTCAAACGGGCCGCGAGGTGGCGTCATGGCATAGTTATTGATCCGATTCTTTCGTAGGGTCCTAAAATATTGTATGGAGGTCACCAAGACCGAATTTCTGATCCGACTCAGTGGTTCGACCCATACTCAGTTTTTTCTCCGTCTCAGTGAACATACCCCTTTGGCAATACTGGCAAAACTTCAAACGGGCCGCGAGGTGGCGTCAGGGCATAATTATTGATCCGATTCTTTCGTAGGGTCATAAAATATTGTATGGAGGTCACCAAGACCGAATTTCTGATCCGATTAAGTTGTTCGACCCATACTCAGTTTTTTCTCCGTCTTAGTGATCATACCCCATTGGCAGTTACGATAAAATTTTGAACGGGTCGCGAGGTGGCTTCAGGGCATAGTCATTAATCCGATTCTTTCGTAGTCTCAAAAAATATTGTATGGAGGTCACCAAGACCGAATTTCTGATCCGACTCAGTGGTTCGACCCATACTCAGTTTTTTCTCCGTCTCAGTGAACATACCCCTTTGGCAATACTGGCAAAATTTCAAACGGTCCTCGAGGAGGCGTCATGGCATAGTTATTGATCCGATTCTTTCGTAGGGTCCGAAAATATTGTATGGAGGTCACCAAGGCCGAATTTCTGACCCGACTCAGTGGTTCGACCCATACTCAGTTTTTTCTCCGTCTCAGTGAACATACACCTTTGGCAATTACGGCAAAATATTGAACGGGCCACAAGGTGGCGTCAGGGCATAGTTATTGATCCGATTCTTTCTTAGGGTCATAAAATATTGTATGGAGGTCACCAAGACCGAATTTCTGATCCGACTCAGTTGTTCGACCCATACTCAGTTTTTTCTCCGTCTCAGTGAACATACCCCTTTGGCAATACTGGCAAAATTTCAAACGGGCCGCGAGGTGGCGTCAGGGCATATTATTGATCCAATTCTTTCGTAAGGTTCTAAAATATTGTATGGATGTCACCAAGACCGAATTCCTGATCCGACTCAGTGGTTCGACCCATACTCAGTTTTTTCTCCGTCTCAGTGAACATACCCCTTTGGCAATACAGGCGAAATTTCAAACGGGCCACGAGGTGGCGTCAGGGCATAGTTATTGATCCGATTCTTTCGTAGGGTCATAAAATATTGTATGGAGGTCACCAAGACCGAATTTCTGATCCGATTAAGTTGTTCGACCCATACTCAGTTTTTTCTCCGTCTTAGTGAGCATACCCCTTTGGCATTTACGGTAAAATTTTGAACGGGTCGCGAGGTGGCTTCAGGGCATAGTCATTAATCCGATTCTTTCGTAGTCTCAAAAAATATTGTATGGAGGTCACCAAGACCGAATTTCTGATCCGACTCAGTGGTTCGACCCACACTCAGTTTTTTCTCCGTCTCAGTGAACATACCCCTTTGGCAATACTGGAAAAATTTCAAACGGGCCGCGAGGTGGCGTCAGGGCATAATTATTGATCCGATTCTTTCGTAGGGTCATAAAATATTGTATGGAGGTCACCAAGACCGAATTTCAGATCCGATTAAGTTGTTCGACCCATACTCAGTTTTTTCTCCGTCTTAGTGAACATACCCCTTTGGCAATTACGGTAAAATTTTGAACGAGTCGCGAGGTGGCTTCAGGGCATAGTCATTAATCCGATTGTTTCGTAGTCTCAAAAAATATTGTATGGAGGTCACCAAGACCGAATTTTTGATCCGACTCAGTGGTTCGACCCATACTCAGTTTTTTCTCCGTCTCGGTGAACATACATCTTTGGCAATACTGGCAAAATTTCAAACGGGCCGCGAGGTGGCGTCATGGCATAGTTATTGATCCGATTCTTTCGTAGGGTCCTAAAATATTGTATGGAGGTCACCAAGACCGAATTTCTGATCCGACTCAGTGGTTCGACCCATACTCAGTTTTTTCTCCGTCTTAGTGAACATACCCCTTTGGCAATTACGGCAAAATATCGAACGGGCCACAAGGTGGCGTCAGGGCATAGTTATTGATCCGATTCTTTCGTAGGGTCATAAAATATTGTATGGAGGTCACCAAGACCGAATTTCTTATCCGACTCAGTTGTTCGACCCATACTCAGTTTTTTCTCCGTCTTAGTGATCATACCCCTTTGGCAATTACCATAAAATTTTGAACGGGTAGCGAGGTGGCTTCAGGGCATAGTCATTAATCCGATTCTTTCGTCGTCTCAAAAAATATTGTATGGAGGTCACCAAGACCGAATTTCTGATCCGACTCAGTGGTTCGACCCATACTCAGTTTTTTCTCCGTCTCGGTGAACATACCCCTTTGGCAATACTGGCAAAATTTCAAACGGGCCGCGAGGAGGCGTCATGGCATAGTTATTGATCCGATTCTTTCGTAGGGTCCTAAAATATTGTATGGAGGTCACCAAGACCGAATTTCTGATCCGACTCAGTGGTTCGACCCATACTCAGTTTTTTCTCCGTCTCAATGAACATACCCCTTTGGCAATACTGGCAAAATTTCAAACGGGCCGCGAGGTGGCGTCAGGGCATATTATTGATCCAATTCTTTCGTAGGGTCCTAAAATATTGTATGGATGTCACCAAGACCGAATTTCTGATCCGACTCAGTGGTTCGACCCATACTCAGTTTTTTCTCCGTCTCAGTGAACATACCCCTTTAGCAATACTGGCAAAATTTCAAACGGGCCACGAGGTGGCGTCAGGGCATAGTTATTGATCCGATTCTTTCGTAGTGTCTTAAAATATTGTATGGAGGTCACCAAGACCGAAATTCTGATTCGATTAAGTTGTTCGACCCATACTCAGTTTTTTCTCCGTCTCGGTGAACATACCCCTTTGGCTATACTGGCAAAATTTCAAACGGGCCACGAGGTGGCGTCAGGGCATAGTTACTGATCCGATTCTTTCGTAGGGTCATAAAATATTGTATGGAGGTCACCAAGACCGAATTTCTGATCCGATTAAGTGGTTCGACTCATACTCAGTTTTTTCTCCGTCTTAGTGAACATACCCCTTTGGCAATTACGGTAAAATTTTGAACGGGTCGCGAGGTGGCTTCAGGGCATAGTCATTAATCCGATTCTTTCGTAGTCTCAAAAACTATTGTATGGAGGTCACCAAGACCGAATTTCTGATCCGACTCAGTGGTTCGACCCATACTCAGATTTTTCTCCGTCTCGGAGAACATACCTTTTTGGCAATACTTGCAAAATTTCAAACGGGCCGCGAGGTGGCGTCATGGCATTGTTATTGATCCGATTCTTTCGTAGGGTCCTAAAATAATGTATGGAGGTCACCAAGACCGAATTTCTGATCCGACTCAGTGGTTCGACCCATACTCTGTTTTTTCTACGTCTCGGTGAACATACCCCTTTGGCAATACTGGCAAAATTTCAAACGGGCCGCGAGGAGGCGTCATGGCATAGTTATTGATCCGATTCTTTCGTAGGGTCCTAAAATATTGTATGGAGGTCACCAAGACCGAATTTCTGATCCGACTCAGTGGTTCGACCCATACTCAGTTTTTTCTCCGTCTCAGTGAACATACCCCTTTGGCAATACTGGCAAAATTTCAAACGGGCCGCGAGGTGGCGTCAGGGCATATTATTGATCCAATTATTTCGTAGGGTCCTAAAATATTGTATGGATGTCACCAAGACCGAATTTCTGATCCGACTCAGTGGTTCGACCCATACTCAGTTTTTTCTCCGTCTCAGTGAACATACCCCTTTGGCAATACTGGCAAAATTTCAAACGGGCCACGAGGTGGCGTCAGGGCATAGTTATTGATCCGATTCTTTCGTAGTGTCTTAAAATATTGTATGGAGGTCACCAAGACCGAAATTCTGATTCGATTAAGTTGTTCGACCCATACTCAGTTTTTTCTCCGTCTCGGTGAACATACCCCTTTGGCAATACTGGCAAAATTTCAAACGGGCCACGAGGTGGCGTCAGGGCATAGTTACTGATCCGATTCTTTCGTAGGGTCATAAAATATTGTATGGAGGTCACCAAGACCGAATTTCTGATCCGATTAAGTGGTTCGACTCATACTCAGTTTTTTCTCCGTCTTAGTGAACATACCCCTTTGGCAATTACGGTAAAATTTTGAACGGGTCGCGAGGTGGCTTCAGGGCATAGTCATTAATCCGATTCTTTCGTAGTCTCAAAAAATATTGTATGGAGGTCACCAAGACCGAATTTCTGATCCGACTCAGTGGTTCGACCCATACTCAGATTTTTCTCCGTCTCGGAGAACATACCTCTTTGGCAATACTTGCAAAATTTCAAACGGGCCGCGAGGTGGCGTCATGGCATTGTTATTGATCCGATTCTTTCGTAGGGTCCTAAAATAATGTATGGAGGTCACCAAGACCGAATTTCTGATCCGACTCAGTGGTTCGACCCATACTCTTTTTTTTCTACGTCTCGGTGAACATACCCCTTTGGCAATACTGGCAAAATTTCAAACGGGCCGCGAGGAGGCGTCATGGCATAGTTATTGATCCGATTCTTTCGTAGGGTCTTAAAATATTGTATGGAGGTCACCAAGACCGAATTTCTGATCCGACTCAGTGGTTCGACCCATACTCAGTTTTTTCTCCGTCTCAGTGAACATACCCCTTTGGCAATACTAGCAAAATTTCAAACGGGCCACGAGGTGGCGTCAGGGCATAGTTATTGATCCGATTCTTTCGTAGTGTCTTAAAATATTGTATGGAGGTCACCAAGGCCGAAATTCTGATTCGATTAAGTTGTTCGACCCATACTCAGTTTTTTCTCCGTCTTAGTGAACATACCCCTTTGGCAATTACGGTAAAATTTTGAACGGGTCGCGAGGTGGCTTCAGGGCATAGTCATTAATCTGATTCTTTCGTCTTCTCAAAAAATATTGTATGGAGGTCACCAAGACCGAATTTCTGATCCGACTCAGTGGTTCGACCCATACTCAGTTTTTTCTCCGTCTCGGTGAACATACATCTTTGGCAATACTGGCAAAATTTCAAACGGGCCGCGAGGTGGCGTCATGGCATAGTTATTGATCCGATTCTTTCGTAGGGTCCTAAAATATTGTATGGAGGTCACCAAGACCGAATTTCTGATCCGACTCAGTGGTTCGACCCATACTCAGTTTTTTCTCCGTCTCAGTGAACATACCCCTTTGGCAATTACGGCAAAATATCGAACGGGCCACAAGGTGGCGTCAGGGCATAGTTATTGATCCGATTCTTTCGTAGGGTCATAAAATATTGTATGGAGGTCACCAAGACCGAATTTCTTATCCGACTCAGTTGTTCGACCCATACTCAGTTTTTTCTCCGTCTTAGTGATCATACCACTTTGGCAATTACGGTAAAATTTTGAACGGGTCGCGAGGTGGCTTCAGGGCATAGTCATTAATCCGATTCTTTCGTCGTCTCAAAAAATATTGTATGGAGGTCACCAAGACCGAATTTCTAATCCGATTCAGTGGTTCGACCCATACTCAGTTTTTTCTCCGTCTCAGTGAACATACCCCTTTGGCAAATAAGGCAAAATTTCGAACGAGCCACGAGGTGGCTTCAGGGCATAGTTATTGATCCGATTATTTTGTAGGGTCATAAAATATTGTATGGAGGTCACCAAGACCGAATTTCTGATCCGACTCAGTGGTCCGACCCATACTCAGTTTTTTTCTCCGTCTCGGTGAACATACCCCTTTGGCAATATTGGAAAAATTTTGAATGGGTCTCGAGGTGGCTTCAGGGCATAGTCATTAATCCGATTCTTTCGTATTCTCAAAAAATATTGTATGGAGGTCACCAAGACCGAATTTCTGATTCGACTCAGTGGTTCGACCCATACTCAGTTTTTTCTCCGTCTCGGTAAACATACCCCTTTGGCAATACTGATAAAATTTCAAACGGGCCGCGAGGTGGCGTCATGGCATAGTTATTGATCCGATTCTTTCGTAGGGTCCTAAAATATTTTGTGGAGGTCACCAAGACCGAAGTTCTGATCCGACTCAGTGGTTCGACCCATACTCAGTTTTTTCTCCGTCTCAGTGAACATACCTCTTTGGCAATACTGGCAAAATTTCAAACGGGCCGCGAGGTGGCGTCATGGCATAGTTATTGATCCGATTCTTTCGTAGGGTCCTAAAATATTGTATGGAGGTCACCAAGACCGAATTTCTGATCCGACTCAGTGGTTCGACCCATACTCAGTTTTTTCTCCGTCTCAGTGAACATACCCCTTTGGCAATACTGGAAAAACTTCAAACGGGCCGCGAGGTGGCGTCAGGGCATAATTATTGATCCGATTCTTTCGTAGGGTCATAAAATATTGTATGGAGGTCACCAAGTCCGAATTTCTGATCCGATTAAGTTGTTCGACCCATACTCAGTTTTTTCTCCGTCTTAGTGATCATACCCCATTGGCAGTTACGATAAAATTTTGAACGGGTCGCGAGGTGGCTTCAGGGCATAGTCATTAATCCGATTCTTTCGTAGTCTCAAAAAATATTGTATGGAGGTCACCAAGACCGAATTTCTGATCCGACTCAGTGGTTCGACCCATACTCAGTTTTTTCTCCGTCTCAGTAAACATACCCCTTTGGCAATACTGGCAAAATTTCAAACGGGCCTCGAGGAGGCGTCATGGCATAGTTATTGATCCGATTCTTTCGTAGGGTCCGAAAATATTGTATGGAGGTCACCAAGGCCGAATTCTGACCCGACTCAGTGGTTCGACCCATACTCAGTTTTTTCTCCGTCTCAGTGAACATACACCTTTGGCAATTACGGCAAAATATTGAACGGGCCACAAGGTGGCGTCAGGGCATAGTTATTGATCCGATTCTTTCTTAGGGTCATAAAATATTGTATGGAGGTCACCAAGACCGAATTTCTGATCCGACTCAGTTGTTCGACCCATACTCAGTTTTTTCTCCGTCTCAGTGAACATACCCCTTTGGCAATACTGGCAAAATTTCAAACGGGCCGCGAGGTGGCGTCAGGGCATATTATTGATCCAATTCTTTCGTAGGGTTCTAAAATATTGTATGGATGTCACCAAGACCGAATTCCTGATCCGACTCAGTGGTTCGACCCATACTCAGTTTTTTCTCCGTCTCAGTGAACATACCCCTTTGGCAATACAGGCGAAATTTCAAACGGGCCACGAGGTGGCGTCAGGGCATAGTTATTGATCCGATTCTTTCGTAGGGTCATAAAATATTGTATGGAGGTCACCAAGACCGAATTTCTGATCCGATTAAGTTGTTCGACCCATACTCAGTTTTTTCTCCGTCTTAGTGAGCATACCCCTTTGGCATTTACGGTAAAATTTTTGAACGGGTCGCGAGGTGGCTTCAGGGCATAGTCATTAATCCGATTCTTTCGTAGTCTCAAAAAATATTGTATGGAGGTCACCAAGACCGAATTTCTGATCCGACTCAGTGGTTCGACCCACACTCAGTTTTTTCTCCGTCTCAGTGAACATACCCCTTTGGCAATACTGGAAAAATTTCAAACGGGCCGCGAGGTGGCGTCAGGGCATAATTATTGATCCGATTCTTTCGTAGGGTCATAAAATATTGTATGGAGGTCACCAAGACCGAATTTCAGATCCGCTTAAGTTGTTCGACCCATACTCAGTTTTTTCTCCGTCTTAGTGAACATACCCCTTTGGCAATTACGGTAAAATTTTGAACGAGTCGCGAGGTGGCTTCAGGGCATAGTCATTAATCCGATTGTTTCGTAGTCTCAAAAAATATTGTATGGAGGTCACCAAGACCGAATTTTTGATCCGACTCAGTGGTTCGACCCATACTCAGTTTTTTCTCCGTCTCGGTGAACATACATCTTTGGCAATACTGGCAAAATTTCAAACGGGCCGCGAGGTGGCGTCATGGCATAGTTATTGATCCGATTCTTTCGTAGGGTCCTAAAATATTGTATGGAGGTCACCGAGACCGAATTTCTGATCCGACTCAGTGGTTCGACCCATACTCAGTTTTTTCTCCGTCTCAGTGAACATACCCCTTTGGCAATTACGGCAAAATATCGAACGGGCCACAAGGTGGCGTCAGGGCATAGTTATTGATCCGATTCTTTCGTAGGGTCATAAAATATTGTATGGAGGTCACCAAGACCGAATTTCTTATCCGACTCAGTTGTTCGACCCATACTCAGTTTTTTCTCCGTCTTAGTGATCATACCCCTTTGGCAATTACCGTAAAATTTTGAACGGGTCGCGAGGTGGCTTCAGGGCATAGTCATTAATCCGATTCTTTCGTCGTCTCAAAAAAATATTGTATGGAGGTCACCAAGACCGAATTTCTGATCCGACTCAGTGGTTCGACCCATACTCAGTTTTTTCTCCGTCTCGGTGAACATACCCCTTTGGCAATACTGGCAAAATTTCAAACGGGCCGCGAGGAGGCGTCATGGCATAGTTATTGATCCGATTCTTTCGTAGGGTCCAAAAATATTGTATGGAGGTCACCAAGACCGAATTTCTGATCCGACTCAGTGGTTCGACCCATACTCAGTTTTTTCTCCGTCTCAGTGAACATACCCCTTTGGCAATACTGGCAAAATTTCAAACGGGCCGCGAGGTGGCGTCAGGGCATATTATTGATCCAATTCTTTCGTAGGGTCCTAAAATATTGTATGGATGTCACCAAGACCGAATTTCTGATCCGACTCAGTGGTTCGACCCATACTCAGTTTTTTCTCCGTCTCAGTGAACATACCCCTTTGGCAATACTGGCAAAATTTCAAACGGGCCACGAGGTGGCGTCAGGGCATAGTTATTGATCCGATTCTTTCGTAGTGTCTTAAAATATTGTATGGAGGTCACCAAGACCGAAATTCTGATTCGATTAAGTTGTTCGAACCCATACTCAGTTTTTTCTCCGTCTCGGTGAACATACCCCTTTGGCAATACTGGCAAAATTTCAAACGGGCCACGAGGTGGCGTCAGGGCATAGTTACTGATCCGATTCTTTCGTAGGGTCATAAAATATTGTATGGAGGTCACCAAGACCGAATTTCTGATCCGATTAAGTGGTTCGACTCATACTCAGTTTTTCTCCGTCTTAGTGAACATACCCCTTTGGCAATTACGGTAAAATTTTGAACGGGTCGCGAGGTGGCTTCAGGGCATAGTCATTAATCCGATTCTTTCGTAGTCTCAAAAAATATTGTATGGAGGTCACCAAGACCGAATTTCTGATCCGACTCAGTGGTTCGACCCATACTCAGATTTTTCTCCGTCTCGGAGAACATACCTTTTTGGCAATACTTGCAAAATTTCAAACGGGCCGCGAGGTGGCGTCATGGCATTGTTATTGATCCGATTCTTTCGTAGGGTCCTAAAATAATGTATGGAGGTCACCAAGACCGAATTTCTGATCCGACTCAGTGGTTCGACCCATACTCTGTTTTTTCTACGTCCCGGTGAACATACCCCTTTGGCAATACTGGCAAAATTTCAAACGGGCCGCGAGGAGGCGTCATGGCATAGTTATTGATCCGATTCTTTCATAGGGTCCTAAAATATTGTATGGAGGTCACCAAGACCGAATTTCTGATCCGACTCAGTGGTTCGACCCATACTCAGTTTTTTCTCCGTCTCAGTGAACATACCCCTTTGGCAATACTGGCAAAATTTCAAACGGGCCGCGAGGTGGCGTCAGGGCATATTATTGATCCAATTATTTCGTAGGGTCCTAAAATATTGTATGGATGTCACCAAGACCGAATTTCTGATCCGACTCAGTGGTTCGACCCATACTCAGTTTTTTCTCCGTCTCAGTGAACATACCCCTTTGGCAATACTGGCAAAATTTCAAACGGGCCACGAGGTGGCGTCAGGGCATAGTTATTGATCCGATTCTTTCGT